>NC_056736.1:117881494-118076494 GCF_019279795.1 Protopterus annectens | reverse complement strand
AAGCACAACCTATTATTGTTTCCGAATTGCTCAGTCTGCATGATGACCACTCCTGCTTACCATCACATTCAGGTCTTCTCAATGCTGTCCACAAACCTGGGTCACTGCAGACAGCACTACAGATGTGCAGCTGCATGCCTCCAGGGGGATTTGTAATTCCACATATAATCTTATGGAAATATAGAGTTTGTTGTGCCTGATATTTTACCAGCATACAAGGGGATACAGGACTGCCATGTTTTACACCATAAAGTGCCATTTTGAACCATATAATTCAGTAACTATATTATCCTAGCCTGCCATCCATCATGCATATAAGGTGCCCATTGGTACCCATCAGTGTCTGACAGATGGGACCTTTGGGTGGGGATGTTCTGCAATTTATCTCTGAGATTCTTCCAGGTGAAGCATCATGGCTCAAGAAATGAAAGGTAATGCTCTTTTTAGTGTGCAGATGTGGTGTAAAGAGGAGACCAAAATATTATTTGACCTCCTCCATAAGTATTATAGCAAGAAGCTGCTGCATTGTTAGCTATAAAGAGCCTCAGTATAATAATAGTTTAGCCCAGGCTGCCATTTGTGCCACAATGATATTACACATGGAGAGGGAGCAGTGCCATCATAATTATAGTGACATGAGGTGCCATAATCCTGACTTACTACACCAATAAGGGGATGAAGCTAAACTGCAGGCAGCACCTCAGTACTGTAAGTTTAACTTTTCGTAGCTGCACATATAATCTGCCACTGTGTGCCATGTTCACATATTACAGAGAGGTCCTTTTATCTCTCCATCCCCTGCAGAAGTTGAACTGAATAGGCAGCTTTTCAGTAGAATGGAGTGCTTAAGAAAGTGCTAGGTATGTATACTTGCTTCAGGCTTTACAAATTTCACTTTTAACAATAGTAGAGATTTGTTCCCAAACAGTATACTTTTCAGATATCACTGCAAATTCTATGGTAACTGCCACAGGTCAACAGTGGCAATATGAGTGCTGAATGCTATTACTCTCCTTGTGAATGCAGCTCATCATTTACTTGGACAAATTAATAAAGATGCTAAGGCTGTACTCCCACATTGTTTTGATAACTAGAGGTTCGGTCTCCCCCATTTGCATTATAATGAAATATTTCACTTGAGGTTTCTGTCTCATTATACTGTCTCCAGCATTAAATGGTGATATATGTATGAGCAGTATTTTTGGGTGGGTAGACATCTTTGTCAATACAGTTCCTTCTTTTGCTTATAACATGTGAATGAAATGGGTATCTGAGCAGTATGGTCTCTTTGTATGTGTACATTTGTCTCAGACATCATTATTGCATCTCAGAGTAGAGCCCCCTGTTAGTTTTCCCAAGTAGGTTATCACATTAAACTTCTATCTGTCAGAATACAGGTGATGATGACTGTTGGTTCAAGCCCCCCCCCCCCCAGATGTGCATGTTAACAGCCTAATTAAATTAAGAACTGCTTTTTGATCTTGAAGTATTCATAGGTTCATAGGTAGGTACTAGGCTATCTGCCTGAAGGCATTTATAAGCCTAGCCAAAATGTGTTGGCTTTCAGCACCCCTTTAGATTAGTTCCCTGTGCCTCTGTCCAGCAGAGCCACTGAAGTGATCCCCTGGGTAAACTTTCTATTTCCCATCCACTCATCAAGGTTTCTCTTGAAGAGTGTTAGTGAGGAGTTCTGCCTAATGTAGATTGGAATCTTATTGCAAAGCATGGGAAGGCTCTGGGACAGGAATCTATCCCTACAGCATGTCCTATTTATTGTTGTGGTGAGGTTTAGATCCCTAGAACATGTGGCTTGAGGGGATATGGTTTTCTTTAGGTGGACCATGTCCATCAATTCTGGGTTGGACATGGCCTTGTATGTCAGGCAGAGATCACCTCTGAGTAGGCGGTATGCAACTGAGTACAGCTGGAGTTTCTTCAGTTGAGCTCCATAGGGCATCTCTTTGAGGCCAGTGATCCTCTTGGTGAGATACATCTGTGGTCTTTCCAGCTGTTGCAGGTGTCTTGTAAGGTATATACCAAATAGGACATTGTACTCTATGATGGGTCTGATGAGTGATGAGTGGAGGGGCACAATGACCTCTTATGATCTGGATGCGAACCCTTTTGTGATTAGGTGGGCCACATAGAAGGATTTTCTAACCACTTTGGCAATGTGATTATCAAAGGAGAGATTACTATCTACTTGAGTCCCCAGATCCCCTATTATGTCTTCCATATTTAGGGGACTACCACCTATGTGGTAGTTTGTGGGTACTTTGTTTTTTCCAAAGAAGATGACGATGCACTTTTTGGCATTTAGCTTAAGGCCATGATTTTGACACCAGTTATCCATCTCAGTGAGACCCTTTTGAAGGATGTCTATGTCAGCCAGAGAGTCAATTATAGCCCCTACTTTGCAGTTGTCTGCGAACATGGTCAGCCATAGTCCTCCTGTGCTTGCCTGTACCTCTGAGAAGTATATGCCGAACAGGAGGGGTCTTGGGACTGAGCCCTGGGGAACGCCACTTGTAACTGGTTTAGAGTCAGACCTAGCTCCTGCAACTCTCACCATGTGGGTTCTGTCCATGAGCCAGTTAGCAACCCATCTTGTGACATAGGGGTTTATGTTCAGGCTGGTGAGCTTGTCTACAATACCAGAATGGGGAATGGTGTCAAAGGCCTTTGCGAGGTATAGGTAGGCTGTGTGTACCACCTTTCCCTCATCTATAGCCTTGGTAACTGCCTCAAAGAAGTCCACCAGGTTTAGGAGGCATGATCTGCCCTTAACAAAGCCAAACTGGGTAGGGTCCAGTGTTTTGAGGATCCCAATGCCTTTGTTAATGAGTCCCATGATGATGCACTCCATAGCCTTGCAGACCAAGCTAGTCAGGCTTATAGGGCAATAGTTCCCGGGGTCTGTTGTGGCTCCACCTTTGTGGAGCAGAATAACCATTGCTGTGTGCCACTCTATGGGTATGTAACCTGTGAAGAGGCTGAGTTTGAACAGTGTGTTTAGGTGAGGGGTTAGTTCGTCTTTGAGCTCATGTAGGATGCAGCCTGGGACACTGTCCGGTCCCATTAATGCTGTGTTTTTGTCTTTGGAGAGGGCTTTTTTAACCTGATTGTCTGTGATTTCAGGGGCTCTACATTCTTCTGGTAAGGTCATGGGCCCTTTTGGGGATGAGAGGGGGTGAAGTTTGCACTGAACCTGTCTGTCAGGATGTTGGCGATATTGGTCGGTTCAGTGTATTTTGTGCCATTCTGCACTAACTCTGAGCAGATATGAGCATTGCCACTTAGATTCTTGACATAGCTAAAGAATGCCTTGTGGTTATCTTTGGAGTCCTTGGCAATTTTTCTTTCGAAGCTAGCCTTGGATGATTTTATGAGGGATTGTAGTTTCTTGCTGTTACTGATCAGGGATGTCTTCCCTTCTTGGGATTTTGCTCTTTTCTGGACTAGTTTCCTCCTTCTGTTGTATAACTTGTTTATGGCAAGGGTCCACCAGACTGGTTTCCTTTTCTTGGAGGGGTGAGTCTTGGTTTTGCTTGTGATAGCATGATCCATGCATTCTTGTATGTGCCTGTAGAATGCATTAGTAAAGGATTTTGCAGCTTGGACAACATTATCCTTTAGAATGGGGGCTTTGAAACTTTCCACCTCTGTCTTAGGTAACGTGAAGTTTGCTTTTGAAAAGTTTTTCATGGTGGTTTCCTTGACCGGGGGTGGAGGCAGAATGTGGATATCCAGAGTGATTTGTTTATGGTCAGATCTAACCAACGAGGGGTTGACCTCCATTGTGGAACACCGGTCACCCATGTTGGTGATGACCAGGTCCAATATGTTGTCACCTCTGGTGGGAGTGTTGACCAGTTGATCCAGGGTGTTTCAGTTTATAAATTCTAGGAAATGTTGGGCAAGGGAGTTAGTACTTGAGTATTTCTCCCAGTTAATGTTTGGGTAATTGAAATCACCCAATATTAGGGTATTTGGTAGGACCTTTATGTTTCCCAGTGTTTTCAGAAATGCAGAATGGGGGTCCTGGGACATGGTGGGTGATCTGTATCAAGCTACAATTTGAATTGCTGTTTTGTCTGTTGTTAGTTGCCCGTGGATTATCTCTGAAGCATTGTGCTGTACCACTAACCTGGAGGTGTAGGTATCCTTGATCAATATGGATACGCCCCATTTTTTTGTATTTCAGTCTGGGTTCTGCGGCCAAAATGTATGGTATGAGTTGTAGCCTGGTAGTGCTGGGGTGCTCTCTGGATCCTTAAACCAGATTTCTGTTACTGCACGTATATCGATTTTCTCCATACTGAGGAGTGCCTCAAGTGTGTGCATTTTGATGTTTAGACTTCTGGCATTGAGTAGCATTACCCACAGTTTTTTGTTACTTACGGCAGTGGGTTTGTCTTTTGAGCCTTGCCTAAAAAAGGCACTATGGGGGTGGCAAGAGCCTTGGCTAGTATTCAAAAGCCTAAGGGTGACAGGTGCAAGCTGTCTCTAGCGAAGCAGTGTGGCTTGTCGAGCATGTCATTCCAGGTGGACAGACACTGGTTCCCCTTTGAATGACACCAGAAACTTAGCCAGATGTTGAAATTGATAATTTTTTTCTTTATACTGTGGTATCATTCTTGGTGAGGGCAGGATGCTACTCAGGGTCAGGATCAGGGTCATATTATTACATTAAATGCATTATAGTGAAATGTATATCATTGTATTTGTACTTCAGTCTCTTTCTTACCCAGTTTGGTGTTATCCTTTTGATTGCATACATTTATTTTGTTTATTATTTTGTTTCTCTCCATTGATTGTACTATTATATGCAGACACATCATGACCTGCACCTATTCCTCCAGCAAGGCATGTCACCCCCTATGCACTGCACCTGCAGACCTACCACCACCATCACCAGAAGCACCCAGCACATCTGGGTCCCAAAATGTCACAGACACCTCCACACCTGTACCAGCCACTGCAGCTGAGGATACCCCATCCTATCCTCCATGCTGGTGTTCCTCTCTGTTTTGTTTGCATGCCCACCACTATTTGTTACTCATTCTTTTTCTTACAATTGTCTTCCCTCTCTTTGTCTAATGCCTACTTCACCATTGTGTGCCTCATCCTTTATTGTGTGACTACACACCATGTCAGTCGTTTCAGTCTTCCCTGTTACTTAACTTAACCATCTTGCTTTCTTCTCTTGTTTCCTATCCCCTTCTTCAGCTTCTCTTTATGCAATAAAATTATCACCTTTCCCACTAAAAGAAAAACATTTATACTACATTCTTAACCTCTGTCCTGCTCATTCCTTAGTTGATCACCTTCTGTTTTATCCTATTTTTGATTACCTTTTCATCTCTTTGCTTTGTTCTCATTTCCATGCTTTAATCTGGTAAACAAATAAACACACCTCACACATGCTCATCTAGGGCTTCCAAATCTCTTAACTTCTGTGGCTGCATGCTGTATGTCAGGTCACACAGAGTACCATGAATGTCAATTTGCAACCAATAAGAACCAGCACTCCTTACTGTGTTGCATAGAAGTGGCCCAACTATTAAGTGAAATCAGTGTCGTACTCTGTGTATATTGGCTTCAGCAAAAACAGTGTCTATGAATATGAGGTCATTGTTGTTTTCCTGTAGTAGAACTGGCAGAATTTCAGTAGTTATCCATACAAATATTTAAAATACCAGCTATACTTCTGAATGATAGATGAGATCTCATTGCTGGTGACCCTTCATATTACACTCTCAATAACCACCCCCACACACACATATACACACACATATCAAATTCTGGAGGAAGACTGGTAGAATGACCTATAACACTAGTTACTTGTACCACTCCTGATTTATGGTCAAGTAAAGTAATACTAAATACAAAATAGGAATGCGCAGAGTGATCTGGTCATTTAGAGGCAGATACCTCATCCTGACAACCAACAGAGTCAAGCAACAGCCCTTCCTCAGATAGTAAATAATATATTAATAAACAAAATCTTAAAAAATTAAAAAACGTTATTATACAATAAAAAAGACAGTGCAGACACAGATTAAACATGAAAAGGTAGATCTTTTTGCACAAGGACTATACAATTAATATTCAGTTATAGATGCAGAATATTTAAAGCAAAATCTGACATACAGTTTAATAGATCTAACTGGAACTATCTTAAAGAAATACTGGAACTATCTTTTCTAAATAGAATAATAACGTGCCAAATACAAATAGCAACTTACACAGATGTTGTCAGCAAGGTCTCCAAGCAAGAGGCTGTGTTATTTCATGTCAATTATAGCTATGTATTTAACATGCCCTTTTCTTTATCAACAATGAATACCCAGCAATTAAAGATTTATACTGAGAACTGGTTAGCTATGCTTTCTTGATAAAAACAACACACATCTTGTATTTTGCCACTCCAACAGTTACAATTATTTAATCATAGCAATGCATCATTTCTACAACTGTGCTTTGTGTTAATAAGACTAATTTGTTTATGTAAGTTTATTGGTTAAGTCCAATTAATTGAGTTAACTAATTGCCACTGTTATAAAAGGATAGCTTAATGTTAATTCAGTAGATTCTGATGAAGTCCAATCTAAATGGAAAAAAGCACTTAATCTTGTCATTAAAGTTTAATTTGTCTTATTGGATGTGGTTTTATTCAACACAGAAGTCTGTGGGTCCTGTGTGATTGTGATTATGCATACTTCGTATCTGACAGAAACATTTTAAAAATTATTCTTTGTTGCATTTCTGTCACATGAGACATTGCTTATATATATTTAAAAAATCTATTACTCAATTAGGGGACAGTTCATATTCTAGAAATTGCACTATGTTGTCCAAGCTATAATTTCTAACATAAAATGGAAGTTATACAAGTTGAAAGCCATGGTAATTGCATTAATAATTACTGGTAGTTACCAGGACATGCAGATACTTCTCAGAAGCCTTACCCTCTGAGTTGCTATATGGGGCATAGGCATGCTAGGCTTTGCAGGAGAAGGGCAGAGTGTATAGATGTAGACCACTGTAATGTAATGCACTGACAAGGAGAAATTAATGATACCATGCCTGTTTTGTGTGTGTGTGTGTGTGTGTGTGTGTGTGTGTGTGTGTGTGTGTGTGTGTGTGTGTGTGTGTGTGAGTGTGTGAGCTGATTTATGGTGCTGGCATTGGTTATTTCATATCTATCTACCTATTTATGTATCTGTCAATTTATCTCTCTATCTGGGAGTAATTAAAATGTTGTAAAACAGCAAAAGACTGACAGTAAAAATATGGACAGAAAAATATCTAAAATGAAAAAAGTCAAAACTGAAAAAAATGTAAACACAAAATATTAACAAAATCTAACTCCATTCCAAACTGATGTTTTTGCAGGGAGATGCAAGCCCCTCTGTACTCATCATTTTGGGGTTTACACCCTCCACATCCTTTGCTAATTATATGTACCAACTCTGAGGTTGCACAGCAGTGGGTAAAGGGCATAAAACCTTCTCTAGAATAACTTCAATGTTATCAATATTTTGTGTTTAGATGTTTTTGATTTTAAATATTTTGCTGTTTATATCTTTTACTGTTGATCTTATGCCTTTTTAGATCATTTCAGGTAATTATATATAAATATATAACTATCATGATATTTCTCAATTTCTTAGCATAAGAATTCTGAACAAAGTAAAAAATAATGAGGGAACAAAGGATAATAATATGGACAGTTTTTAAATATTGTTCTAATAAACCTAGAAAGTTCATAGAATAACAGGTTTTACATCAGCATTTATTTTCTGAAGTGTATGAAATCTGAAATGTAAATGTCTGTCATTATTTTGTGACTTTAATTCCCAACGATTTGCAAGATCAAGCCAAAAATAGGAGTCAAAAATCTGGACAGTTGAGAGGAATGAGTCTTTCAAACATTTGACCGATAAAGATAAACTGCTGTTAGAATTGTCAAATGTATATTTTGGACTGTCTTATAGGTTCATAGGTGTGTACTAGGCTAATGGCCCTGGAGCCTTTACAAGCCTAGCCCATATGATTACCCTGGCATCGTGCCACCCGACCTTAGTTCCCAGTGCTTCTGTTGAGTAGAGCCACTGAAGTGATCCCAGGGGTGAATTTTTTATTTCCCATCCCCTCATCAAGATTACTCTTATGCCTAGTTGATTTATAGCTGAATAGTTAGGGAGATGGGTATATTATGCCTAACTGTTGTGAGTCACTGGAGCATCTGTTTTAAGGTAAGTTATTTTTGTAATGCATGATTTAGTACAGGATATTACTTCTCATTTGGTTTCTCAGTTTGTGTCATCAGTTACTCCTTTCTTTAGGAAATGTCCCAAGTCTTTGCATTTATGAAACATTTGTGTTGGTAAAAAAGTCTCAGGATGGTAGTGGTAGGGGTTGCGGGAGGCCTGTCTGTCTGCAAAAATGGCTTATTGTTTTGATCATTAATAGGGATATTTAAGGTGTGTTTCAGTGTTCAGTGTGTTTATGTTATTGTGTTATAGGGATTTTGTGGTTAGAATTTTTGAGGTGTGTTATTTTTATTTGTGTTTGCTGACACCATTTCACACACACACACACACACACACACACACACACACACACACACACACACACACACACACACACATTTATAACTGCCAATGAACGTCTATCTTCTAGTAAAATAGATAAACTTAATTCAGACTAAGGAAATGTAATAAAAACAAAACTAACAAATCCCATGCTGTATAATGAATAATTTGTCCATGTACTTCTGCAGTAAGAGGTGTAGGTGAAACAATCCCACAGCCAGATGTAGATGAGACAACCCCACAGTCAGGTGTAGGTGATACACTCCCACAACCAGGTGTAGGTGAAACAATACCATAGCCAGGTGTAGGTGAAACAATCCTACAGCCAGGTATACATGAAACAATACCACAGCTAGGTGTAGGTGAAACAATCCCACAGCCAGGTGTAGGTAAAGCAATCCCACAGCCAGGTGTAGGTGAAACAATCTCACAGCCAGGTGTAGGTGAAGCAATCCCACAGCCAGGTGTAGGTGAAACAATCCCACAGCCAGGTGTAGGTGAAACAATTCCACAGCCATACCACAGAGCAATAAACAGTAAGTAAAATAAGAGGTATGACTGTTCATAAATGTACAGTATGGAATATTTTGCTGTAGTTTGTTGCAAGTTATTTGCACAATTGTTAGCTGGGAGCAGGGAGGAACCTTGCAATAACATCATCCAAACATTAGAGATCAGAAGGCTTGTAGGCACTCATCAGTGACTGTTGCTGTTAATTAGCTTGTACTCAGAATGCCTTGCAGAGTGTGTACTAGTGCATTACCAATGCAGCTTTTGGTGGAGATGTAAGATGCATTCAGAATTACGCTTTGACTGTGTTTCAGGTATAACTGGAAACCGGTTCCTGTAAATACCAAGCTAAAATATCCAAGGAAATTCATTCAGATTAAGACTTGCCAGCCTTCTATTCAGATGAGAAGCAGCAGCTTCTGAAGGTCATTGTGCATTTATTTCTGCTGCTCCTACTACTTTTCTTCTAACACTGTAAATGCAGGAACCTGTTTCCATGCTCTTTCATTGTTCAGTAGAAGACAAACCTGAGGTGGAATTACCGATAATGACAAGTCGTTTTCATTGCTCAACATAGGGTGGGAAACATTTGCTGCGTACATCACTACTAATATAATATACCTGTCTGAAGAAGCATATATACATATTAAGCAAACTTAAGTTTGTAATTTCCAGTAAAAATTTTACTACATCTAATAACTATAATACTTTTGTCTGACTTCTTCTCTAAATATTTTCTGTACATACACCCATTATGGTACAATCGCTATCAGATATTCTTTTCCAGTTGTACAGTACAGAGATAAAAATAAGTGTTCCTTTTAACTGAATGTCAAGAAAGAAACTCAAATGTCAAATACATACATATGGTTTCCAGGACTGATTCTATCCCTCATGTCACACAGAAAAAAATCAGATTCTGTCCACGTTGCAGTCCCAAGGAAACTATAAATTCTGATTTAAATGTGAGATATTACTTTTTTATTAAGGATCTGGATTTTATTTTCTGCTCTGAGTTTGCTGCATTTACTAATAGCATCTGCAGTTGGAAACACTACATATTGTTCAAGACCAGACTTAGCTTTGCCAGTTATCCTGCAGTTTCTCTCCAAGGACTTGGAGAGAAAGGAAAGAATGGAGAACGGAAACCATAAAGCATGCATTACTGTTATCATCTAATTATTGAATCAATGGCATGGTTGTTTTGCTGATTGCAATAAGCTAGTTAGTCACCACTAACTTCATTGACAAAAAGGGAATCCACAAAAATTATAGGGAAACTCAAGTACTGAAGGAATGTTTTGGTTCAGAGGTTTGTAATGAGTGCTGGCTTCAGTTTCTGGCAAGGCCTGCTTTTGCCATTTGAACTTTACTGGGTCAGGTCAGCTTAAAGCTTTCCTGAAAGCCCTGGATGGGGACAGACTGCCTTGTCATCCATATCCTGTAAATAAAGTGATGTTCTCCAGCTCTAGTTTATTTCTTGGCAAGCTAGTCTGTAGTCAGAGAAAGAAAAACCTTTAATTTGTTGGGTGAAACTGAAGGAAGGAAGTTTTTTTTTCTAGACACAAGAGGCCAAAATATGAAAAACTTTAAAAGAAATAACATATGTTTCTGTGGTTTCAGGCACACTACTTGAAATTAATATTTCAATATCATGGATAAATTAATTATAATAAAACACCAAAACAATTTACATTCGTTAATGATATTAGATATACCGATCAACAACAGCAGCATTTTATTAAGATCATATGGAGAATGACTGACACGGTTTCAACCAGAATCACTTTCCTTCTCTTCTCAGTTACTACAGCCTTTGTCAAATTAGTATTTTTTAAGGATATAATACCCACCAATAAATGTTAGCAATGTAAGACATACAGCCCTGTTTTTTTTTGTAGTTAGATTATTCACAGTAGCAAAACATATGTCCTTTTGGGGTAGCAGAGTAAAATTCAGTATCACACAGAAAATAGTCATTCGTGATTGGTACATCAACCAGGTGGCCAAAATAAATTAAAAAAAAAAAATTCACAAGTATCAAACTCTTTCTTTTTGCAGCAACTTTACTTAAGTAAGATGTTAACTGTACTATTAACTTGACATGTTTACAAAATAAGCTTTCTAATTTGTCAGTGTCCGTACAAAAAAAAGTGAAAATGGTTCTTTAATAATACAAAATCTGCAATGGTGTCAGCAAAATGCGTTAGGTTCATTAATACTAAATATCTGAAAACTCATAAAAATGCCAGAATGCCTATATAAATGCAATGAGGAAACAAACAAACTCACACAGACTTACAAAACAGAATTTAATAAAACATGTCATGTCCAAAGAAGTACAATTTGATTTCTGCTGTGTCATCTTCTCCTGAAATAGTAAACCGTGGAATGACAAACATAAAATGACATGCTTGTATTAAATTAGCATATGTATTACACATGAGCTGAGAATGTTTAGTCAGGGTTTTAAAGAAACACCCTTAGACTTTAGAAATGCATTGTCTGACCATATTCAAATAAATAAGAGATAGCAGAGAATAAGGATATGTAAACTAGGCCCAACACCTGATTCACCCTGGAGGGATGAAGGTCCCACTGAAGAGGTGTAAGGACTGGCCTGTACTGATACAGTAATGAGGTTGTTGCAATTTTACTTTGTCATACATATAGCTGCTAGGACTGATTCTTCCTCTCATGTTACACAGAAAAAAATCAGAAAATGTCCATGCTGCAGTCCCAAGCTAAGTATAGTTTCTGATTAAAATGTCATATATTACTTTTTTTATTAAGTTTCTGGATTTTATTTTGTGCTGTGAGCTTGCTATGTTTACTAGCAGAATCTGATCTCTCACTTTTTTAATTTCTGAAAGTCTTTGGGGTTTCTAATACCATGACAGGGGTGGACTCCCTTCCTGAGTCAAAGTACGATAAAAGTTCATGAAATTAGTATTGTTTTAGTCTTTGATGATAGCCAGAAGGGCTCTTCGCACCACCCACAATGTGCCTAGTAATGACTCCTTTTGCAATTTGTAGGGAGTTTCATGTATCGGTAACATAACTAAGTACAATTGTAAATTCTTTTTAATAAGGCCCATTGCTCCTACTACTATTGGAATTGTCTAGGTGTTTTCTTCTGCATTGCCTCATTTCTGCCTGCAAATCCTAGTATTTTATGACTTTGTGATTCTCTGTAAGTAAGACAGTGTAGTCACTGGGTGTAGCAATTTCAACAATCAAAGCTACTTTTGCTTTCTTTTCATGGACTGCTATATCTGGTTTTCTTGCATCTGTTTTTGAACTGTTGGTAATGGGTGAATGGGTGATCCCATGTGATATAAACCACCATTTTCTATAGTGCACTGTGGCTCATGTTTCCAGGGTTTTTCAGCCACTTTGGTATTATAATGTTCATACAATCCCCAGTGCAACAGTCTTGCCACATTATTATTATGCCTTCCATTATACAGTTCTTCAGCCATTAGTAAGTCACAACCAGCAACAATATGTATGACTGTTTCCAATTCTGTTTTACAAAACTTACCTTTGTCTGTTAATCCGACATGTTCAATTGTCTTTGTAAGCCAACATCTATGTAGTCTACTATCTTGGGTCACCAATATTAACCTTTCATCTTTTGGTTTAAATTCACCTCTCCTTAACCATTCCTGTATTTGATCTTGATCAACTTGAGGTTGTTCTAAGAGTTTTCTATATTTGCAATAATATTTATGCATTTTCCACATTTCTTGCCTTCTCATCTGATCCTTCACCTTATATTCTTTCTTTTGTTTTTTGGCACAATCAGTTGCTGCCTAATTTTTAATCTTCTTCTGGTTTGATTGCCATTCCCGCTTGATGCCGATATGCTTCTGCTAATCTAAGCAGAGAAGTTATCTTAGATTTAATTTCTTCATGTTTCAAAACTTTCAGTATGTCTGTGTCAAACTTGAAAAGAAAATCACCAGGTCACAAGAACTTCAATTATAAACAATTTAATAATCCACAAGTAAAAGATGAGTGTTTTTGTCTAAAAACATTAGATTTAATTAGATAAACGTTAAAAGGTCATGTGAATAATATATACTCCCTGCAAGTCACATGACTATCCAGGACATTTGAAGTTTAAAAAAAACATAATAATAAATAAACCCAGCTGGTAGCAAGCAAATAATCAAATCATATAATAATCTTATCTACAAAAAAGAGTGCATTTTATACATTTTAAGCACTCTTTTATCCATGAATGTGGGATACTGTCAAATGCTTTTTTGTAGTCTATCCATGCCATACTTAGATTCCTCTCCATTTTACAGTCCTCCATTATAACTTTATTTAACAATAATTGATCCTTTGTTCCATATGATTTTCTTTTATTACCCTTTTTTTTCTATTGCCATGATTGAGTTTTCTTCTAAATTACTATAAACTCTGTCAGCATCAATTCCCTTGTATAGTTTATATGTTGATTGAAGACAAGCTATTGGTCTATAGTTTTTAGGACAGCTTGGAGGTTCACTCTTATGTAGGAGGATTGTTTTTCCTGTTGTTAACCACTGGTGTCTGTTCAGGGTAAACATTAGTTCTTACTCATGGCTAAATCTTCATGTAAAGATGTTAATACCTTTAGCCAGAAGTTAGGTACTGCATCTGGGCTGGGGTTTTGCAGTTAGGAGCTTTTCTTAAATGTGTTTCAATATCTTTGGCCATTACTTAATTCCATTTCATATCCTGTACATTTGAAGTTCTTCTTTCTTTAACTTCTTCTATCCATTTAGCATCTTTGTTATGCTCCACAGGATCTCCATAGTCATTTCTCCAAAATGTATCTATTTTTTTTTTTTTTGGTGGGGTTTAATTCCATTTGCCTTGTATCCCATTTCTCTATAAAATACTTTTAGGTCATCAATAAATTGCTTAATTTGCTCTTTTTCTGCTTGTGCTGACATTTTTATTTTATTACTTGTGATAGTGCATGATAGATCCTGATCTGTTCTGCTACTGCATATTGCTTTTATCATATCTATCTTTCTGAGTCTTTTTGTTGATCTGTTCCCTCTTCTATATTCTTCTAACAGTGACACTTCTTGTCTTTAATTGCTTTATAGTTTTCTCTATTTGATACTTCCACGATGACATTCAGTTTCTCCCCTTCCTTTCCCTTACTACACTGTATTTGTTGTGGTAAGACTTTATCTGTTATTAGTTTAGCTGCACAGTAATATATCCTATTTGCATCTGTTATATTGCATGAATCTCCATGGACAATCCTAATTACTGTGTTCATTTGTTTTAACAAACTTCTAACTCTTTGGATTTTATTGACTTTTCATTGATCTTAATATGTCTGTCCATCTCTATTCAATGGTGGCTTTAGGCTTTAAGGCATGGGTGCTTGCATACCCCTTTTGCTGCCTTGACTTATGGGCAGTAGAAGCATGGCACAAAATTAAAAAAAGAAGAAAAAAACTTTACAAATCAGCACCGAAGTGGTACATGGGAAGTACATTTTTAGACTTGCGGTTGAGAGAAAAGCTGATAGGAGTTTATTGAGAGAGAAAGAAAAAATAGTCTGACCTCTTCCTGGAAGTTCTGACTTGTCATGTGAGTGTAGTGCAGCCTCTACTGGACTCTATTGTAAAAATAATGTTCAGTTTGCAAAACAAGGTAAACCAAAGTGGTGAAGGGAAGTCTCACTCAAGTATGCCAGAACCAAGCCATGAACTGTGCCTCCAGCTCCTGGCTGAGATTTTTTTTTTAACTAAATAAAATGTGATAAACAAAAGGGACATCAGAAAAAGAGAAAGTATAAGCACTGACGTGTGTGTGTGTGTGTGTGTGTGTGTGTGTGTGTGTGTGTGTGTGTGTGTCTGTCTCTGGTTGTCTGTGAGTGTCCATGAGTACATGCATGCCACTATTTGTAAGTGTGTGTATGTGACTATATGCAAATGCAGGTGTGTATACGGGTGTGCATGAGGGCATGTGTGTGTATATACTAGTGTGTGTGTATGTAAGTGTGCAAGAGTGAGTGTATGTGAGTGTATGAGTACGGGTATATGACTGTGAGTATATGTGTATATATGAGACTGCGTGAGTGCGCGTATTTGAGTGTGTTATTGCATATATATGATTGTGTGCAAGTGCATGTGTATATGTGAGTGCAAGCAAGTGCTTGTATGCAAGTATGTGTGAGTATATATGGGCATGCATGAGTGTGTAGACTAGGGTTCAGAATCAGACTCCTACATAAGGAGGTTGCTTCAGAGAACATTATTTATTTACTTATTCATTTTAATTTTTAAGCATGCATACCTCTCAACTTACAGATTTTTGCAGAATCTCCAAGTTTTTCCTTCATATTTTTTTTTGTGTGTTCTGATTTTTTTCTGGTATATCATTGAAGATTGAAATCCCTAAATGATACCATGCATTTAAGTTTCAGACTTAATTTGCTTTGGAAAATGCATGCTTACACAAATCCTGTTATTCTATAACCTTTTTAAGTTTATAAGAGCAATATTTAAAATCTATCCTTACGTTTGGCCCTTTGTCCCACCATTATTTTAGGCTTTAACTAGATTTCTTGCACTAAGAAGTTGAGAGGTATTCACAGCTATTCACGGAAGATAATTGTTAATTTTATTGCAATAGCCCTTTTTCATCTAATAGAAAAGCTGGCAATGTAGACTACAGCAAATATAACTCAAGAAATGTATCTACTTATTTATTTTGTCTTTGCTTACTGGGAATGTCAGACTGGGTAATACCCATTTTCACCGGAGGCCCAGGGAGAAAAGCTCCATTTGCTTAAATTGCATTAATCTAAATTCCAGTTAAACACAGAGTAGTTACATTTCTATTTACATTTATACACAAACAGTAGTTACATTTATAGATTCTACAGAGGTAGAAGTAACTAAAGAGAAAGCCCACGTGCAACTTAATGGATTGTACAGGCAGCAGTTATGTATAAAAATTGTTTTGTCATTTTAGTGAGAAGTTGAGAGTATTCTGTTTATCTAGAGTATTTGGAGAGTATCATATGGTGAACACAAAGTCTTAGCCTTGTGATGAGCATGTATAGGACCAGGACTGGTTAAGATTTTGTTTAAGCAGTGGTTTAAAACTTTTTAGTTTGTCAGAGAATTTTATTTGTATGTGGATACTATTCCAGAGTTTAGCAATGTATTAAAAGTAGAGTGAGTCTCCTGCAACATTATTTGACTTGTAAGTAATAAGAATGTGTTAGCTGAAAGTACGTCCCTTGCTGGAAAGTATGGCAGTAATGTATTTATTTATTTAACATTTGTTGACCGAGAAAGTCCGACTAGGTTCCATGGAGCCTATTCTCAGCGGAGGCCTGGGGAGAAATGCTCCAGATGCATGTCTTTGAAATGTGGGAGGAAACCGGAGTACCCAGAGGAAACCCATGTGAACACAGGGAGAACATGCAAACTCCACACAGAAGGCACCCCAGCTGAGAATCGAACCGGAGAACCTCTTGCTGTGAGGAGACAATGTTAACCGCTGCATCACTGCACCACCCAGTTTTGTAATACAGGACATTTTTCTGGATGATGAATAAGTTTGTGTGCTATAGTTAGTTGTAAGTATGTTAGGTAGTTGTGCAGTTCAAAACAGTTTAATTGCTTTAAGCTATGACAATGGTGGGTCCTATGAGGGAGATTAGTGGCACATTTGGCTATTTTATTGTAGCAGGAGAAATTTCTGTGCAAATTCATCTTATCAGAAAACCAGCTCTTTTTTATTGAGAAGCAGCAAATTCAAATGATTATAATAGACCAGCTCATGGGATGTGTGGTGGTTTTGACCATAAAGAAATAATATTTTGGAGTGTTTAGCTCTGCTCAGGCAACACACTTTTATTTGAATAATTGTCAATAAATATTTTGTTATATCTCAAAGTTCATTACTCATAATGCTTAGCTAATAAAAGTTATTCACATGGTTTGTTTTCTTTTATATAAATGTATATTCACCTATGTCTTAAGTGATAATTCAGTAAAGGTTTTTGCCACCACAGCAGGCTGGTAATTTGCCTCAGATGCAGGTGAGAGACTCTGCTGTGGCCAACCTAATTCCACACACCACTATCCTTTTTTCATTAGATCTCTTGGTGTGGCAAATACAGCCACTATGCACTGAGGGTTAGTGATGTCTTCTGCAGTTATTGGGCTCCACTTAGTGGGGAAGGGAGAACCACTTTTGTTGATATTGCAAGAAGTGGTAGGGAATGTGACCCTGCTTAACCGGAATGCTGTGCCCATCCATGAGGAAGCTATTGCTGCCATTAAAAAATGCGTTGGCCTTAATTTTCCTGACAAAAAGAAAAAGAAACTTATAGCTTCTCCTGCTTCATTTTCACTGGACAGGAGTAGTTTATTAAATCCGGCTCAGGGTCTTGTGCAAGCTATTGACATTTCTTATCAGGTGGTTTTGGTAAACAAAAAAGTGATTCTTCTTTGCCTGAAGTGATTCAAGAAATTAAATCCAGAGAGGAATGTGATGGAACAGATACATGTAACCTGGATCTCCCTACCAATGATTCTCTTTCTCTGAGACTATTTCCACAATGTGCAACTGTATTCAGTGGAAGAACACTGAGGTTTCACAGTCTCCTAGAAAATGCTATCCGCTGTTACAGTAGGAATGTCCAGAACCTTTACACATTTCCCCAGTTCTGTCAGCTCTGGAAGAAGTGTGTGTTACTGCTTGCAATTTCCCTGATACTCAGCTTACTGCCCTAAAAAGGCAAATAGAATGTCTAAAGTTCCTCAGCCTTTTAAGGTTTTATACAGTCATTCCAAACATGACCCAGCAGCTATAGTTTTAGTTAATGCAGCTGCTACCAAACAATTTAACTCTAATCCTTATCCTTTTGACAAGGAGGGTAAAATAGTTTTAAGTTCTGGACAATGTGTTTGCTTCTGCAACTTTAATTTTATAATTTTGACTTGTCAGGCTCATAGGTTAATGTTTATTGTGACTAATGGTGAAAATATGAAGAATGATATATCAGCATTTCTTCCCTGTGAGTAAAAATCTGTTTTGCATGGTTTGGTTTCTTTTATTTTTCAGCATACTAGTCATATAAAGTGTGTTAATGACTGTAGATACTACATCGAATGAGATTGGGTAGTCACTGGTACCATGCTGAGGAGGTTTGCCTGCCTTTATTCTCAAAACCTTCCAGATGATGCAAAAATCAGCTTTTAAATTTACCTTTGGATAGAGATTTTGGTCTCACCGCTGCAAAGGTTATCAAAAATGTGATGAGAGGGTTAAGCTGATATACAGAGAATTTCTCAGATTTTTTTATCCCCCCCCCCCCCTCTAAATTTTCCAAAGGTTATTTTGCTCCCTTGTCCAACTGCAGCAAGAAACAAAACAAAACAGTCTCAGCAATATGATGGCAAACACATATTACAAACACAATGGTGGGTAGAGTCCCTAAAAGAAAACAGGACACCTCCCAAACAAAAAACAGTCAAAAACGTCAGAATGTATATGTAAGGGGCCTTGTCCCACTTCCCACCCTGGCGGTCTCTTATCCCTTCCAGAAAGTCAGATTCTCCATTTCTCTCTCTTTGGGAACAGGTTGTTTCAGACAAATGAGTTCTGAGACTGACTTATTGGGAAGAGCTCCCTCCTTTGCAGGGAATTATTCCACATCTCCATACCAAACCCTTCTGATCCATCCTGTCCTACAGTACATGCTTTGTCATGAGGGGGTAATAGAAATGGTTCCTTTTTCCCAGTGGGGAGAGGTTTTCATTCAAGAATATTTCTGATGCCAAAAAAAAAGAAAATGCCTGGAGATCAGTTAATGACCTTTACCTTAAGCTGTTTTGTGATAGTGCCCAAGTTCAAGATCCTTTCACAACACAGTCTCTTACCCCTTCAAACCCATTTAAGATGTTTGGTAACCTTAAATTTAAAAGATGCTTATCATCACATTCCTATCCATTAAGGTTTCAGATCTCTCTTACGGTTTTATGTATCTAGATTACATTATCCATTCTCTGCCTTACCCTTTGGGCTATCCACTGCCCCCAAGAGTGTTCACAAAGTGTCTAGCTCCAGATATAGCACATTGCGGGCTACATGGTATCCACGTTTTTCTATATTTAGATGTCTTGCTGATCTATGCAGACTCTTTTTTTCAAAGTGTCAAAAGTCTCTCTCTCTCTCTTTGGTGAATGATCCCATACAAAGGCTGGGATTCCAAGAGAACCTCAGTACAAAGAGCTTTTCTTCATCAGGAAAAACATATCTACATTCAGATCTATTCCAGGGTTTTTCCTGATCCCTCTGGTGTTACATATACAGCCACTGTGGACTGGAGGTTAGCAATGTCTTCTGTGACTGTTGGGATCCCCATAACGGGCAAGGGAGGAAATACATCAGGATTCTGAGTCTCATGGCATCTATGATTCTCATGATACCTCTGGCAAGAGTCTACATGAGAAAGATGCAATGGTATCTGAAGTCTCTTTGGTCCCAGTACCAACATCAGTTATCTTTTCAGATTCCAGTTCTGGGATATGTGAGAAGATAAATCACTTGGTGGAAACATCAAGTTCCCTGAATCCATGTCTATCCTTGTCCCCTCCTGCTCCAAACAGTCAGTCACCACAGTTACCTTGCACTTTGCTAGGGGGATAAAAGTGCAAGGTATCTGGGACAATAAGCACAGACACAAACACAAACACATAAATGTAAAGAAGAACAACAAAGACAGACACACGCACATAAATGTAAAGGAGAAGTTTGCCCTTATTAAGGTACTCAACTCTCTAAATCTCCTTTGGGCCCCATGACCACTTCATGTTGTTACAGATAATGCCACAGTGATGTGATACATAAAAAAATGAGGGACAACCAGGTCTTACCTCCATTGCAGACTAGACATGTTAT
This sequence comes from Protopterus annectens, assembly GCF_019279795.1. Taxonomy (NCBI): domain Eukaryota; kingdom Metazoa; phylum Chordata; order Ceratodontiformes; family Protopteridae; genus Protopterus; species Protopterus annectens. The sequence goes on along the minus strand of NC_056736.1, from coordinate 118,056,446 downwards.
CATGGGAGATAGCTTTACAGCAAAATCTCATTCTACATCCTACATTCTGTCATTGCAAAACTGTGTGGCAGACAAGCTGGGCAGGACCAAGGCAGACCTTCATGAATGGAAACTAGATTGGGGCTCTTCCAAGATCTGATCCATCTTTGGGAAGTTCTTCAAGTAGGCCTTTTTGCCTTCCCAATGAACAATCCGCTGGCAAACTTCTGCTCCAAGACTGCAAGAAGGCCTGGAAGACAGATACATTTTCCTTTCCTTGGACAGAAATATTCCTGTATGCTTTCCTACCCTTTCTGATATTCAAGCTAATTCTGAAGATTCAGATGGAATCCCCTAAGATCATTGCAGTGACTCCCTTCTGGCCCAGGCAACAGTGTTTATCCCTTCTTTTGGAATTGGCCAGGGGCAATTACCACAAGTTTCCTCACAGACTGGATCTAGTCACACAAGAACAGAGACAAAACAGGTAGCTGGGAACATATTTTTTGGATTGTAATGCGTTGGCAGACTTTAAAAATTGCTGCAGACTATTCTATCAGAAATATTGGGTGAGCAAATTGGTGTAACTAAGGGGATGATTTTTTGATCTGTGATACAGAATAGGAATTGCTTAGACATAGTAAGGCCTTGCTGAGTTTAATTCGGGTGGCTACTGAAAAAAACAGTTACTAGAAAATTATAATCAAAGTCTAAATCAACTGTCCAAGAAGTAGTAAATATAGTAACAGGGATAAAACAACTGGAAGTGGGAGCTTTAGAAAAGGGTAGGAACAAATTACATGAAAAAATAGGTATGGCGGGAACAAATCATGCAGAATAATGTTTTGGAGGAGGAATGAAATTTAAGGGAAGGCAGGAATTAAATGAACTTTGTAATTTGACTGATAATGACTGGATGGATTATAAGTGATGTATGGTGCTTGCTACTGAAAAGTACGTCAATATGGTCTGTTTTCATTTATATAAATGTATGATTGCCTGTGTCATAAATGATAATTTAATAAAGATGTTTCTTGTTTTAAAAAAAGAACAGGGACATTTTATACATCCCAACCCCAGACAACTTTGACTGCCTGGATCTTCGGTTCTTAGTACCTTTTAGGTACTTGTTTACTGAGGATGTGCAGAAAATACTAATGGAGGTAAGAAAGCCCTCTTCTAGAAAATCATATATTAGCAAATGGAAAATGTTTTCTAGTTGGTGTCAAAAACATAACCCGAACCCATTCAGAGTAGTGTTTCAATATTTTACTCCTCTGTCAAGGTTAATTTGTTTGCCATTTCAGCATGTCTGCCCATGGAGCATTCCCATGTCAACAAAATTTTGAAGGGGGTTTTACATAACAGACCTCTAAGAAAGTGGCTCCTTCTTTAGACATTAATTTTGTGTTAAAGAGACTATCACTTGCTCCATTCGAACTAGCTCATCTGGCTGACTTGAGGTTCTTGAGATGGAAGGGTTTTATTTCTTGCTCTGACGTGACCTCTGCAAGAACAATATCTGAATTATAAGTTCTTATGGTAGGTCAGCCTTATTTCATTTTCCACAGGACAGGGTTTCCTTGAGAATTAATCCTGTTTTTATGCTTAAAGTGCCATTCAAATTTACTTAAATCCAAACTATCCATATCCATGCATTACTCCTTGAGCCCCAACATGAGGGAGAAAGGATACTTCATATCTTGAACATCCACATATAGTTCAGTACTATCTTGACATTACAGCATTTTTCAGAAATTCCACTCAGTTGTTCATTTCATGCTAAGGTAAGAAGGCACAACATGTGTCAAAACAGACTATTTTCAAATGGATATCTTGGGCTATTACCTTTTGTTATTCCCACCACAACAAAACTATTTCAGGCAGAGTCAAGTCATATTCTATCATGCCTTAGTTTCATCTATGGCTTTTTGGGAAGGTTTGACTTATAGAAGTATTCTAGAAGAAGCAACTTGGTCCTCTTTACACACTTTTACAAGCCACAACAAGCCAGATTCCTTCTCCAGGTCTAGGTCAACTTTTGTTAAGGCCATTCTCCAGGGCTTCCTGGACCCTTCTTTTACCTCCCAGTTGTTCTAAGCTATGGAAATCTACCCATGCAGCTTAGGTTATTACAGCAATGGTCAATATGAAGAACATAGTACAGTTGTATAAATACATTTACCATGGCAGTAAATGTTTGAATGATCACTGCTGCAGTAGCCACTCCCTCCACCCCACCTCACCCCTTTTCTTTTGTGTGTTTTTTTATTTCAGTGCATAGGCATTTGTTTTTTGTTTGTTTGTTTATTTTGTTTTGTTTTGTTTTGTTTTTATCCCTAGCAATGTCTTCTCAGGCCTCAACATCCCTCTGTCAGTTGGCATGAAAGCTCTGAAGGTCTTGGCACCCAAACCTGTTTTTTTTAGCCAGGTTAGCTCAAGCTAATGGTTTGGGTGAGTGGAAGGTGCTTTGAAGCTTTGCAGGCTATAAAACAAATAGCATAGACTACTGCAGCAGGGATCATTTGAACATCTACTGTTTGAGTAAATTTACCTGCACAACTGTACTGTCTTAATCCACTTATTTATTCTAGTTATTATAGTGCACTGTTTGACACAGAGAGCATGTTTAAATGATGCAGGAAAAAGCTGAGGAATAAAATAAAAATATGAGACTAGGTAAGAAACAGTAATCTGAATATTGTATAAAGGTCAAGATGGAGGAATCCAGGGCACTAGGACCCTTTGCCTAGTGCACTGTTTTGTCTAAGGTCATCTCTGTTTATCACCCCCCCCCCCCCACACACACACACACACACACAATTTCTGTTGGTCTACTTTCCAAACTGCAGTCCCCTTTTTCAAATTCCTAGATCTATCACTGCTATTAAATCAAGCAACTCTTCTCTTAGATACATTTCTTTTAAACTGAGGGCATATTCTTTGTTTTGCATTTCCTGTGGGCATTCTATAGAAAGTTTCAGAGTTTCTTCCTGTGCCATGTTCTCTTCAGTTTCATCCTGTATCATCCATTCCTCTTTGATATGGGAACTCACTGGCCTATCACTCCACAACATTGACTCTTGACTGTATCAGAGTTGCAACAGTTTCCTGTTCCTTCCCATGCTGTGCAACTCCAGCTGAACATTTGTACTGGTATCCTATGGAAGGCTCCAAAGTATCTTCATATGGCAACTAATCAGATGTTTCCCTCTCCACTGGTTTCTCCTTAATTTGGTTATCCATTGCTCTATCCTGCTGTGACATTATCTGAGTTAAATTTTCTACACTAAATCCTTCACTTCACAGGTAATCCATAACCTCAGCTTTGTAATTTCTTCAACTTCTCCATTACTAATCCTCTTTTGTATTTTTCCTCTTAGTTTTCTTATTTTTTTATACTTTAAAATTTTCCATGTCCATATGGCTTTGCCTGTATTTCTCTTCAAATATCTTTGGTGCTGCTCTTTTTGTATTGATTAGTTTTGCATTCTCCTTTGCATAAATATTGCACCATATTAAATCTTGTTTTTTTTTTTCCCATATCCGTATTTCTTCTTCAAATGTCTCCTGCTCCTGCAGTTTCTCCTTACCCTGGAAACTCATTGTTCCATCATGCTGTGATGTAATCTACATTAGACTTTTAGCACTAAATCCTTCACTTCACAAGTATTTCATAACTTCAACTTCTATTTTTTTAAGTTCTACTTTATTAATCTTCTTTTCTACATTCCCTCTTTTTGATTTTTTTTATTCTGAAATGTTTCATATCTGGATGCCTTTCCCTGTATTCTTCTTTGAATATCTTTGGGTCTGCATTTTTGTGGTGATTAATTTGGCTTTCTCCTTTGCATAAACATTGCACCATATCAGATCTCTCTTTCTTTCCCATGTCCACTGTTCTTTTTTATACTTTTCAAAAGTATCTAGATTTTGTACTTTATATTTTTGCATTTCCTCACTTGCTTCTTTTTCCAAATGGCCCAAGGTTTCTTGGTCTATGTAGTGTTTTTTTATGGATCTGTTGTATTAATGAACCTCAAATTTGCATTTGAAGCTTCTGACAGTTTTTCCTGTGGAAGTATTTTTCTTTCCTCTAACTTCTCTCTTAATCTTTTTGTATATATTCTGTCTGGAAGTTCTGGGCTTCTTGTATAATAGTAACAATACATAATTTCTTTCTTATCCTCAATAGTCCACTCTGTTGTCTTTATAGCATTTTTTTGGCTTATCAGTTTTTGTCATTTTTGTGGACTGTTACTTATTTCTACAACAGGGGGGGGCATCCTCCCCTGGACATGGCCTGGCCCCATTGTAGGAATGTTGCCGTGTCTTGAGGATTCTACACTGTCATTTTTTCCAGTCCTGGCACCAGTGCACCTACCAGAACTTGGCACTTTTTATCCTGGGGCTTGTGCCCCCAGCTATCTTTTTTATTTTGTAACCTACTTCAGTCCATGACATAAGCTATATAAACTACAGCCTATATATCAGTGTTGTCTTGCTCACACTTTGTGAAAAACAGGGTCCACCTTATGAAAGTACACACTAAGGCTTGAGGATGAATTCAGTTCCAGCAATACTACTCTCCTTTGCTTGTTGATTTATCATCTCTCCTTCCGGGCTCCCACATATGCAGTTAGAAACATTAGATATTGTTCAAGATGGAACTTAGCTTTGCCAGTTATCCTGAAGTTTCTCTCCAAGGGTTACACATGCCCAAAGACATGTGTATTGAATTCCAGATGCAGGTCTCCACCATGACATCATCATCATCATCATCATCATCCTCACATCATTATTCTTTTGTTTTCTATTTATTTACTGTGTAGAGCACTAAGCTACATGAGTCTTATTCAGACTTAGACTCAGCCTAGGACAATCTGGTGAACAGATTTGTTAGGAGTCAAACAGGATATAAATGGAAACTGAGAGATTCAAACTCCAGAGTGCAGGAAACATTTTGTTAGCCACTTATAATCCTTGATCCTCTGTGCAAACTGCAGAACAATATTTCCAGTGTATGTCATACCTCTCAACTGTACAGATTTTCACAGAATGTCCACATCTTTGGCTCATATTGTTTGTCTGTTCTTCATAAAATTTGTGGTTTTCTGGGACATCACTGGGATAATGGTGATACATTTGAGTTTCAGACTTCATATCTTTCAGAAAATGTATGTTAAAACAAACCCTGTTACTCTAAAAACTTTCTAAATTTATGAGAGCAATATTTAAAATATGTCCCTATTTTTGGGTCTTTGTTTCCTCCCATCCCATTTTGCCAGACTTTGTCCACATTTCTTGCACTAAGAGGTTGAGAGGTATGGTGCATGTAAAACTTGCACTCACAGTCTGTAACCTAAGAAACCAAAGACTTTGACATTAGGCTACTGGGGCCAAGACATTGATAAGTAAGAAAATGTATCGAGCAATAAAGGCAGCATAGTACCACAGCAAAGACTTCACTTAGCTAAGTCTTACAAGTTAAAAAAACAGTCTATCACCTCGAGTCAGACATCATCTGTGAATGCAGTGTTTATGAATACATTATTTTATGTTTTCTGTAACTGCTGCGGTCAATGTCATGCTACCTGTTTCAAGATGTTTGCTATTTAACAGTTTTTTTTTTGTATTTACTGGTTGGTCCTGAAATCAGCTTCTAAGCCCTTTGGTAAAAAAAAAAAAAAAAACCTGCGTGAAATGTTCATCCAGTCCCTGTAATGTACTAAAGAGTCCAGTTTGTTTTATTTATTTGTTCATAAAATCCAAGTTCTTTATTCAGTAATCGCTTTCATGGGAATAACTCCCACTTTTTCAGACCATTCAATAAAATGCATTTCAAGGCAACCCATTTATATAAGGAAAGCATAATTTAGTACCAATCAGATCAGAACCAGACCTTTTCCCATTCTTAAAGTGATAAACATACCCAGGTATATTTAAGCTAAAACTGCATTCATATAACACCTCAGAAAACATATATAAAAATATATATAAAACAAATATAAAATACATATATAAACTACATATATAAACTACATGTAAATATAAGACATATATAATTTCTCATATTTTATATTTTATAAAGCAACATATATTATCACAAATTCACAAAAATCCTCACGTATTCAAAAGCATATATAGATAAATAAATAAAATCTATAAATGTTGGTGGGAATATACAAGTGTATATACGCCATACAAATACTACTAAAATTCTACACTAACAGTTAAATAGCAATATAATACATAACCTACTATTTATGAATGCATCTATTCTTCATATTTATTTATAAGTAATTTATAAGGAACATATAAGTGTGTATAAGCCATACAAGTACTGCTAAAATTCTGCACTAACATTTAAATAACAGTATAATACATAACCTACTATGTATGAATGCTTCTGTTCTTCAGAATGGGCTTCAGGGGAACTCTATCATTAAGGCCATTAATCCTGTTACCGTGCATTCGAATGATCCATCTCACTTCTGAAGTCTGTTCTATTGTTGATGCCCCCCCCCTTTCATTCTCATTCACTATTTCTATAACCATAAACTTAAAAGAGTGAGTTTCTCCCTTTTCTAGTATATGTCTGGCTAGGGCATTGTTCTTATCCCTGTTCCTAATGCCCAAAAGGTGCTCTCTTATCCTCTATCTAAATTCTCTATTTGTTTTTCCTACACAATAACCTGAACATAAGCCACAAATTGCTAAGTATACAACGTTCTTAGTATAACAGTTAGCTGTAACCCTAAATGTATATTCCCTATCTGTGTCAGGATGTTTAAATTTATTAGTGGCATCTATCCATTCACACTGATTACAATTTTTATATGATATAGTTCCTTGATGTTCCCCCACAGATCCATTCATTTTGGGCCCATAACATAGTAATCTTTTTAAGGATTTCTTATTTATAAATAGGAAGCTAGGTTCATCCCCAACAATTTCCCTAATTCGGGGTTCGTGTGTCAATACTGGCCAATATATCCTTACCACATCTTTCATAACATTAACATTACTAGTATAACTAGTGGATATTCTCATTCTATTCCGAACAGGGTCATTTGATACAAATTGTGTCTCTTCTCTATGTGAGAAGCATGGTTTCCCACTTGTATTTTTCAATGTTTGGATCTCATAAACTGTACCTCTGATGTCATTATCCTTATAGCCTCTTTTTCTATACCTTGTACAAAGTTCATTCACTTCCTCTTGAAATGTGTCTTCCTCTTCTGTCAATCTAGACACTCTTAGGGCTTCTCCCTTTGCTACATTTTTAAATATGTATTGGGGGTGCATGCTATCTCTGTGTACAAACGTGTTGTCATAGGAATGTTAATGTTATGAAAGATGTGGTAAGGAATATTGCACCATATTAAATCTTGTTTTTTTTTTTCCCATATCCATATTTCTTCTTCAAATGTCTCCTGCTCCTGCAGTTTCTCCTTACCCTGGAAACTCATTGTTCCATCATGCTGTGATGTAATCTACATTAGACTTTTAGCACTAAATCCTTCACTTCACAAGTATTTCATAACTTCAACTTCTATTTTTTTAAGTTCTACTTTATTAATCTTCTTTTCTACATTCCCTCTTTGTGATTTTTTTTATTCTGAAATGTTTCATATCTGGATGCCTTTCCCTGTATTCTTCTTTGAATATCTTTGGGTCTGCATTTTGTGGTGATTAATTTGGCTTTCTCCTTTGCATAAACATTGCACCATATCAGTTCTCTTTCTTTCCCATGTCCACTGTTCTTTTTTATACTTTTCAAAAGTATCTAGATTTTGTACTTTATATTTTTGCATTTCCTCACTTGCTTCTTTTTCCAAATGGCCCAAGGTTTCTTGGTCTATGTAGTGTTTTTTTATGGATCTGTTGTATTAATGAACCTCAAATTTGCATTTGAAGCTTCTGACAGTTTTTCCTGTGGAAGTATTTTTCTTTCCTCTAACTTCTCTCTTAATCTTTTTGTATATATTTTGACTGGAAGTTCTGGGCTTCTTGTATAATAGTAACAATACATAATTTCTTTCTTATCCTCAATAGTCCACTCTGTTGTCTTTATAGCATTTTTTGGCAAAATGGCAAAAAATGCAGTTTTAGCTTAAATATACCTGGGTATGTTTATCACTTTAAGAATGGGAAAAGGTCTGGTTCTGATTTGATTGGTACTAAATTAAGCTTTCCTTATATAAATGGGTTGCCTTGAAATGCATTTTATTGAATGGTCTGAAGAAGTGGGAGTTATTCCCATGAAAGCACTTACCAAATAAAGAACTTGGATTTTATGAACTTATACTGCTTTTTTTCTACATTGTTTATGATCCCTGAAGTTTTGTGTGTTGTTATATGCTGCTATTTCCTTTGGGGTCATTTTACTCGAGCAACAGCCTTACTTTTTGTGTGTGTTTTATTTATTTATTTATTGTGTGTGTGTGTGTGTGTGTGTGTGTGTGTGTGTGTGTGTGTGTGTGTGTGTGTGTGTGTGTGTGTGTGTGTGCATGTGTGTGTGTGCTGGTGTGTTTTGGGGTTGGTCATTGTTCCTGTTGATAATGAGAACACTACTAGACCACATGGACTGCAGTTTTAGTTGCACACTACAATACAAATGATCACCCATTTAATACCTGTACAAAATGTTTTTGCATACCTCTCATTTGTGTGTCTGTGAGGACAGCAGTGGTGAACCAAGCACCAGATCCAAATGCTGTGTGTATGATGAGATGCGACAATGATGATGATGATGATAACGAAGATGATGCATGTTGTGAGCTGTGCCTGAACATATCAAGACATGACTGCCACTTTGTGTCTTACCTAGGGCAGAACATGCAGTGCCATCAGACAGCATAAATATGCTTTCCCCCTTGACTCCCTTCTCTTCCTCTAAAGCAGAGAGCAGAAGCACATACAGAAATCCTAAGAACAGAAATAAGGATTCCTATAAATAAGAATGCAACAATGACAAAAAACATGAATTATAGTATATCCTAAAGTGAGGTGGGCCCAAGAACAGCATGAAATGTAACTGCATACTGAGTTCTAGCCTTAAGCACTTTCGTATAAATGACTCTGTCCCTTGCTTTTCTCTTTGGTGATGAGAAGAAGTGACTTTGTACAAGACACTACACTGTACACTTTCTTTGCTTTGAGATATATATATATATATATATATATATATATATATATATATATATATATGGAATTACTTATGTCAACAGACCCAAATGTTGACAGTCAAAACATTGACCATAAAAGGACAAAAAACAAACATTGACAATGCTACTATACATGTACTGAGAAAGAACCACCGCACACATAGCTGGCCCCCCCAAAAAAAGAAAAACTAAAGCAAATGACATCTTTTTTTGTAGAGGAGCACCCCACTGCATCCTCCACACCCCCTACAAATTATACATACATACACATATATATATATATATATATATATATATATACGGTTCTACCTGACTTCGTCGACAGCGCAGAAGACCGACAGCGGAATTCGGAGCTCCAGAAGATCAGCGAAGAAGACCGACGCGAATCGCGAGTGGCAGAACATCGACAATGCAGAAGACCGACACGACGGATGACAACACCAACGCCGAGGATGCCGACATGGGGAAAGGCTGTGTGAGTATGCGGTAGTGACGGACGTTAGGGTGCGAGGCAGGTAAGTGTGGAGATTGACGGTCTGTGGGGATAGGGGTGGGTTAAGTGAGTTAGGGTTAGCGGGCGATAGGGCTGGGTTAAGTGAGTTAGGGTTAGGGAGCGATACTGGTGGGCTACGTGAGTTAGGGTTAGGAGCGATAGGGGTGGGTTAAGTGAGTTAGGGTTAGGGCGATAGGCGGGTTAAGTGAGTTAGGGTTAGGAGCGGGTAGGTAAGTGTGCGATAGTGACGGACCTTAGGGTTAGGGTAAGGTTTAGTGTGGGCTTGTAAGGATTTTGGTGTGCTTGTGTTGTGTGTGTGGTTTGTGGAATGGGGATGTGTTTTGTTTTTAATAATTGTTATTGTGGTGTGTGCAGTGTATGGGGTTTCGTGTTTGTGTACCGTCGGTTATTTCGTTGTCGGTTATGTGTGGTTTCGTGTTTATGGACTGTCGAATATGTGGTGTCGGTGATGTGGTTGTCGGTGTTGTGTGGATTCGGCTATGTCAGGTAGAACCATATATACATATATACTAACTCTGACATTGCACTATCCCTGGGGTAAGGCAATATTTCCCTACCCAGAGATAGTCAGTCTTGCATACCTGTCGATGATCTGCATATGTCAACTAAATGTGGTTGAATAAACAGATGTTGACTACCAAGCATTTTGACCAAATGCCTGAGTCCCTGATATATTTATATGTGTGTGTGTGTGTGTGTGTGTGTGTGTGTGTGTGTGGTGTGTATGTCTCATGAAGCAGTGAACACTCATATAAATGACCCTCTAAATCTTTAAATATTGATCAGTTATATAGATACATAGACAGATATATAGATGCTTTTTTTCCTTATGCTGAAAATGCCTAAGCAAAAATATTCCTTCCCCATATAGCATTACTTTATTTTTCAGATAGTTGATGATGATCAGTGAAAAATCAAAGGCATTACACATGCGTGCAGACCTTCCCATTAAGCTTCAGGGTTGCAAATTTGTGTTCTACATTCTACTCTTGGAACTATTATGGGGATTGTAGAAGAATAAGAGAAATATGTTAAGCACCAGTAGCTTTCAGTGTTTTTATATCAGTAATATAATGAGATGTCCAAACATAATTATAGGAAAGACTGCACAGGCCATGATAAATTCTCACTGACACACGTGACAAGATATTGAAAAGGCTGGAACCATCATAATGTTAGAAAGACATAGTATATGATGGACTTCACCTATCCTTCAAGACAAACAAGGAGCATGTGTGTACAGGGATGTGAAACACCGAATTACATTGCACAATACAAGTTCATTCTATGTGTTTCCATCTTTACTGTAATTTACTGAAGCCAGTAGACATCACAGGTTGCATGTAATAGTTTATGTTAATATACAAAAACTTTCACAGTGCATGCTGACCACACAGTGGTGACTAGACTGTAGCTGAACACATCGACTTTGTTAAATGTAACTTTCCAGATGCTATCTCTAAAGTGATGTTCTTGTCTTAGCAGAAGAGGTCCCAGTGGTCTCTTATCATCAGGCCTGAATGAAATGTGAAGATGCCTTATCCTGACATAGATATGAATAACTTAACTACTACATGTGTCATGTCATAATTGCTGATGGCATGTTCAAATAACATAAACTGTAAATGTCATGCCATTACTAATGATGACTTGTTCAGAAGCACTTCCTTGACTGCTTGAACTATCAGTGCACAGGCCTCGGTACCCAGATAATGCTTTTACCTGAAAAACTCAAACAAGGACACCAAGGACAGCAATTCCTTTAAACATTTAACATAAAACATTATATGCTGAAACAACAAACTCTGTGCAATTTACCACCACCTTAATAAATGTGGAGACCATAAGATACTAGAGCATATAAATGTGTATTCTTTTTTTCAACATTGCATTGCCATTATGACGGCAAGAAACATGCCTTGATTTCTGCTGTTTTGCAGTGGCTGAATCATGTAGAAAATAGAGACTGTAAGGTGTGTTGAGGTTTCCTAAATAACTTTGTGTGCCTTCACATCTCTGCACCAGTGGATATGTATACCATGGCATTGTGGAATTGTTGAGCAAATCACAGTGTGATATCATTTTTTGAGCAGACCATGCTATTCAGAAGGCAACATCTAATGATCTGAAAAGCAAAGAAACATGAACTAGATCAGCCTGAAGAAAAGAGAAATTGAATTCCACTATAGAGTACATAGTATCAGCAGATAATATATGATCACTTGTGGCTTAAAATATACTGTTGCTGCTATTACTCGACACAGTATAATATGTACTGTGTACTCAATTATGGAGATGCATCTGTCAAATGTGTATACTGTCTACCAAACAGAACTGCAACAGGTCATTATTTGGTAGAGACTTCTTTTGTCTGCCGCTTCTGTTTCTGGATACTGTAATGATGGATACAGCTCTACAAATGCAAGATTTGTATGCCTTTTTCCTGTGTGCCAGATGGTGTGTCCCTTTAGGTACCTGAGAATGCAGTGTACATAAAAGTAGTGCATGCCATCGTCTGGATATGAGATCCTTAGCCACATGCATTGCATCTGATATGGCATTATTGGTAATTCCATATCTAAGCCTATGTCACTGCATGTGTGTGTGTGTGTGTGTGTGTGTGTGTGTGTGTGTGTGTGTGTGTGTGTGTGTGTGTGGGTGTGTGCGTGTGTGTGTGTGTAGCAGTATCATGAACTGCACAATGCTTGGCATTTCTGCGGCTCTATCATATTCATAGCTTCAAGGAATTTCATTAAAGCAGGCAAGTACACAGATCTATCAAAGTACATAGCAATGTGTATAACAATGAGGGAAGTGCAATGCTTATTATTTTGACTGACTAGATAGGCAAAGATTCAGATAATTCTTTGACTTAGTGCATTAAGCACTGCCATTTCATAAATATGTGGGAGTGGGATTGGGCATTTAATCAGTTGTCAAGGAAAGAACCAAGATTACTACCTGTTACCTAAGCTAGAGCACAGCAAAACAATGGCTTGACTTGGTTATGAGTTACAGTTTCTGATAAATAATACATGATGCAATATGATGTGCTTTCATCATATGAAAAGTAGTAGACAATATTATGCAAAGATTTGTAAGTTATTCCTTCAGAGATATTATTGGAATATAAGGACTAGGCAAATATAAAATGAATATAGAAATCTGGGAAAGACACTGACTTGTGAAATAAAAGTTCTATTTTATCAAGCAGCAAGATTAAGTTTACATTATGAAACTAAAAGGACTGCAGGACTATGTATTATGACTGACTTGTTGCTTGGTATTATTATGGATGCAATTGTTTTGAGATAATTATTTTAAACTGTGCTGTCTCTCTTAATTATTGAGACATTGTCATTCTTTAACTTTCATGATAGAATGCAGATTAAGAATAAATGAAGATCTGAACAGCCTTGCACAATATTATAATGAACATCAAACAGGCCTAACATGAGCAGGTACTCTCACATATTCATAGACTGCATTGGCACACATTTATCACACGTCAGAGTTTAATAGTTATTGGTATAAACTTTGGGGGGATTTCAATAAAGCCTACATGGAGAGATTTTCCATGTAGGCATAGTGGCACAGAAGTGTCATTAATTTAAGGAGTGCCAGGGGAGGTATGTTCAAGTGTTTTGAGTGCAGAGCATGTAGGTTCATTCATGAGGGACCTTTTATTATTTTACAACACTTGGACAGAACTTTAATGGTTTCTGGTAGGGTGGACTGTGGCACCATTGTTATAATTTATTTTGCTTTATGTTCTACACGTCCTGCATTTTATGTAGGAATGTCTACCAGAACCTTAAGAAAGAGAATATTAGAATATGAGTACGCTATAAAAAAATGGCAACAACGCCCTGTTTAAGCATTCTAGGGTTTGCAGAAACTGGAAAAAGTTTACCTTTTCTGTTCTGGAAGTAGTTAAGCAAGACTTAAGGGGAGGGAACTATAGGAATTTTGTTGCTCAAAGGGAGGTTGAATGGCAACTTAGGTTAGCATCCTATATTATCCCAAGTTTGAATGATGCTGTAAATATAAAGTGTTTTTTAAAAAGTAAGAAAGTAATTATAAATAAGTTTTAATAGTTATATTTTGTATTTTGAGAATGTTTTTATAATATAGTATATATTTTTTTATAAACAAAATGGATACAATTGTATTTAATTGATGGGAAGTGTCGATTGGTTGACTTCATTATGCACAGTATTTAAATGTGAACAGTTTGATGTGTGTTTAGTTTCTGAAGAAGTCTTGTTGACGAATAGCGAATATTAAAGTTTGACTACACTGAAAACCATCATCTGTTGTTCTTCACGTGCATTTTTGGTGTTTTTTAGTTAAGAGTTTAATAGTTGTTGGTATAAACTTTGGAGGGAAATCAATAAAGCCTTCATGGAGTGATTTTCCATGTAGGCATAGTGGCACAGAGCTTACACAGAAGTAAGCAGCTGTGCGATCCAGTAAACAAAGCACAGGCATGCACAAATGTGCAAACATGGAAGTGTCCATGGCATAAAAATCACCTCATAAGCAGGTGAACTGCATACAAATGAGGGTGCTGGAGCAGACAGGCAGTCCTGCAGACCCCCCTGTTAGTGTTCGAAGTGTAAATGGAAAATTTTTGTCTAGCTCATGTAGAAGGCCAGAAATTGCATAGTAGGCACAGATATATGCAAAACTATGCCTTGTGTATCCAAAAAGTAATGCAAAATAATTTAATATAAGTTTTTTTTAATACCCATATTACATTTGCATGGCCCCAGCAGTGCACAAGCATGCCATTATGCAAAAAAAATATTTAAAAGTTTAAAAATGAAAAATAAGAAATATGTGACAGTAATGCATTATAGAGCCTTGCATGGAGTATGTACAATGGTAGATTTCTGTCATTGCTAAAGAGGCAAGCCCTGGAATAGTGTAGTATCCAGGTTGTGTGCATGGATCTGTATGCAAATGAACTGGGGTTACTGAATAGCAAAAATGGGTTACCGTGTCCGCAGATAAAATCTGTGTAGCCCCAAAACCATGTTGGTGTCCACAGGAGAGCTAGCTGACATCAAAAGGGGGTGTGTCACTATATGTTTAAGCAGATTGGACCTGAGCAGTGCCCATTTGTGTGGCATGCCTCTCAGCTAAGCAGGGGGGGGTGTCTTATGCTGCTAAGCTTTGTTTAGCATCAGGGGACTTCTTTTAGCTGGTTTTAGTGAGCACCATTCTGCTGTACTTAGGAGGGAAGGCAGTTAAAAAAATGAAATAGCCTGTGAAAGCCAATCATGTATAAATTATTGATAACCCCTATTCCACATACACTGGGCCATTCAAACCCCTCAATGATGTACCTGGCAGGTGGAATGCATCATAGTTAGCCAATTACACAGGCTGCATCTGCAGCAGACCACTATAAATTATGCATACACCCTACAATCTGATTTTTCCCCCATACTATGCACCATTGGAGTACAGACTTGGGAATTTTAACTGACAGAATGTTAGGGGCTGCTGCTGCTCTGCTACATCTGTATGTGCTAGATGCTGAGGTCAGTGCTGATGCTGATGCTGACAATAGTCCTAGATTGAAAAGGAGAAGAGTGTTTAGGCCAAGGGTAACCTTCAAGGAACTACATGAGCTGGAGATTATAGACCACTACGGAGTGGACAGGGACATACTACAAGAACTCACCAAGCTCTACCGCCCTCAACTCAGACCCATAGCCAACAGAGTGGAGTCCATCCCAGTGGAAACAAAGGTATGTGTAGCCCTTAGAATACTAGCTGCAGGTACTTTTCAAAGACCAACTGGGGACAAGATGGGGTTCTCACAGGTATCAGCATCCAGTGTACTACACCACTTCCTGGCTGCCATGCAAACACATGCCAGTGAGCACATTTATTTACCCTGCACAGCAGTATGCATCTCTTCTGCCATGTAGCACACTATCCTGAAGTACTGGATGCCATAGTCTGCACTCATGTACACATCAAAGCACCGCCCAGAGAGCAGGGTAGAGTCTATGTCAACCACAAGGGGTATCACTCCATCAACTGCCAGGTCATGTGCAATGCCCTGGGCATTATCAGGAATGTGTGTGCTCACAGCCCTTGCAGTTATCACTACCCCCATATCTGGCATGCATCACAGCTGTACCAGATGCTTGCCAGGGGGGACATCCCATACGGCCATCTACTGAGGAATGCTGGCTACGCACTGGAACTGTGGATGATGACACCCATCAAAATTGCACACCCACCTACTGAAGAATACCATAATGAGGTACATGCACAAACTAGAAACATCATAGAGCATGTGTTTTGAACTGCTCAAGTCACAGTTCCAGTGCATTAATATATCTGGTGCAGCCCTGCAGTACTCTCCAGCCACATGTGCACAGATGTTCACAGTATGTGCCATGCTATACAATATGATCCTGTGGAAATAGCTGTGGCAGGATCATCACATGGAAGGGACTCACAGCCCCCCACCAGTGCCAAAGTCCGCACAGCCACACCCACAGGGGGACGCAAAGAAGGAACCCCCTGAGGCTGTCCTGTAGGCAGACGTAGGCTTGCCCAGTATGCCCTGGCCTTGGCAAAGTGGCAAAGCATAGCACATGGACTGACAACTTAGGGTCTTAGGTATTGACAGCTTACTCTGATTCACATACATAGTAAAAAGGATACCAGCCACACCACACAACCTGTACCTTGCCATGTATTGGCTGTGTACCGCATGCATCAGAGTCAGCCCTGCAACACAGGTATCTCAACTGCTGCATTCACAAGGTAAGTCACTCTCCTTTACAACAAATGCACAGGGGACTAGACTATGGTATTATATATATGGACCTGCTGCGTGTATGCAAGGGAATAGAGTGGGCTACTGGGCTACTTGCTGAGAACTAAAAGCTATGTGGCACAACAGCTACTCTATCCAACACTGACTGCCCCATAATATGCATTAGGCCACAAAGCAGCAAAACCCAGTGCAGTATGCAAGGGAAATGCCAAAGAGCAGGGTCATAGGACAGATGCACGACTGTGAATGCTAGAGTCCCTCTACCCCCAGCACATTAGTATTCCCATACAACTGCAGTAACAGTATGTTTGTATGGATATATCAGCAGACCACACAATCCCAGGGTTGTCCCAAACAACCTGGCTACATGTTCTATTTTCCACAATATGCAGGGGTCAAATTGTATGTCTATCTGCTATTGATAGGGTGAGGAATTAAACCTCACTTTCTGGTGTGCCTCAATGGACTAATTACATTAGCATGGTTGATGGGGTTCATGGTTTGAAGCTGGCTGCACCTACAACTTTTGCATGTGAGGTACTCCTATGGTAGGAGTGCCACAGACTGTCAATATGCCCTAATATATTACTGCAAGAAAGCTGGACAAAGCCAAAGACATTGGTGGGACAGAGGGCCAAACATACAGACATTATGCATGCTCTGAGTAACCTAGAAGGTGGCTAGTACAACAGCAGGCTGCAACAGGTCAGAGTAGCAGCAGGATGTAAAGGCCATCATGTAACTGTGTCAGTACTTACAGCCCGACTGAAAGAACTCCAGCTCTATTCCAGATTTGATGCTGAGGAGGATAGATTCATCCAAAAGACTCCTATGCTGTGGAATAATGGCCTTGTTCAAGAGAAATCTTGACCAATGGGAGAGATCACAGATATACCCCAGGGATAACCTCAGTGTCCGGGCAGATAGCCTAGTATGAACCTATGAACCTATGAACCTATAATTCAGTGGGCTCTATTTAGTAGTATATTACCGGAAAACAGAACTGTATGAGGAACAGAGCAGACATATAGGGTGGAATGCTGGACATCTTGCTAAAACATGTATAGTGAGAGGTGTGAAGACTGTCAACCTGTGTGTGGTGTGACAACATGTTCACCACTCACATCATACCTGCATCCACTTAGAGCAGGAAATCTGGACAAATCCATGAACAGTAGTGGGACAAAGGCCCAAATATAAGGAGAAGGATTAACTATTGGCCAGACAAATGCAGAAAGTTTAGAGAATAGCAGGTCGTACAGTAGCATGGTTTCCTGGTGTGTATGGTGTCAGTAGCTCAAAGGCCTGGCATCATTTCCTAATGTCAGTCTATAATGATTTGCCACTGATGTACAAGAAAATCACAATGCTATGTAAAATGTACCATACATATGATGCAAAAACTTGTACAGTCTATTACAATCTGTAAAGTCGATAGTTGTGAGTCATATAATACGTTCATCACACAGCCGGGGAATCCCTTGGACAAAATATCAGGGAGGTGCTGAACTGTTGAATCAGGTGCAGCAGCCAACTGGCTGCACCAAACAAAATTCCGGACTGGAGTACAAGTAGGTCTGGCCTGGAGTCACCTTGTAAGTGCTGGCAGTCACACTCGGCATGTTTCTACACATAGCTAACTTGAGACCATGTCTGATGCCTCATCTGTCTAAAGAACTGATATGTGAAAATATGTCTGCATACAGACAGCTATGTATATGTAGCTGTCTCTCTCTATCCCCCTCACACATGATTACCCTATCTATCAGCATGCGGTACACACACATATATAAATATATATAGGTAACATATAATATATATATATATATATATATATATATATATATATATATATATATATATATATATATATATATATATATATATATAAGTGTGTGCCTATATATATATATATATATATATATATATATAAATATATGTATATGTATGTTTCCCTTTCATATGACTGAAACTACAAAAACCTGAAACTTCAAAATCCTGAAAAAAAAAGCCTGAAACTCAAAAGCCTGAAAACACAGAAAATGCATATACTGACTTTAAACAACATAAACCATATTAATTTCCACTAAGTATAAACAGGGGACAAGCCCACCTGCACCCCCCACACCCCCTACTATTTAAATATACCAACTCTGAGATTGCACTTAGTGTAATGAAGTGCAATCCTGGAGTTGATATATTTAAGTAGCAGGGGATGTGGGGGGCACAGACCCCCACATATGGGGTGCAGGATAGCTTGCCCCCCTGCTTATACTTAGTGGAAATTAATATGGTTTCTGTTGTTTAAAGTCAGCATATGTATTTTTGTGTTTTCAGGCGTTTGAGTTTCAGGCTTTTATTTTCAGGCTTATGAGTTTCAGGCTTATGTTAATTCAGTCATATGAAGGGGAACCATATATATATATATATATATATATATATATATATATATATATATATATATATATATATATATATATATATATATATAAAATCCACCCAACCACAGAACCCTGTGCCTGTGGAATGTCACCCTATAGACAGACAATGGTAAGCAGGTGGTGTAATGTGCAATGGCTTCAACACAGGACTTGTCACTGGCCAATTGTCCACCTAGCAAACTGCAATGGCCAGAAATGGTGATACTGGTAACTGTACACACATAGCAGGGATAGTAACATATACCCCATTGCTAGGACTGTAGATACAATAACAGCATAAAGCAGGTTCTCTCTGCAGGCCACACATGCTGTGTAATGCAAGGCCACTTTGCGTAGCCCACAAGTATTATGACTGCAGTCACATGTATACCAGATGTAACTGGTGGCATGTGCAATAAGTACTGCAAGCTATAGTGTGTAATGGTAGGTAGGTAGGGGTTCTAATCTCACATTAGCCACCGTGTGTGTGTGTGTGTGTGTGTGTGTGTGTGTGTGTGTGTGTGTGTGTGTGTGTGTGTGTGTGTGTGTGTAGATATTTCCCTAACAGCCATACAGTCACGCCCATCTGGCCTATGTCTGTACAATGGTCAATCATTTTATGGCCCTGTGACTAGCGTCCTCCTCAACTATGGCCTTCCTGTCAACACCTGCTGATGTCATCCACCTTAACAGCACTGGCTGAAAATCTCAAAACAGATAAGCTCTGTGGCATATGCTATAAGTATGTAGTGTTATAATGTATACTAATCGATAGGTAGGGGTTCTATTCTCAATAAAGGCAACTTTGTGAGTGTACACATATATTCCCATGCAGCAGAATACATATGAGTGTGAAATTGTCATGCATTTTACAGCCCTGTCACTAGCTGCAGGCCATAAATAGCCCAAATCTACCTAGGCATAAATGCTATCCACCGTCACATACATTTGTATGTACAGAATATCCAGGTTACACATATCAAGGGTAGCAGGACTTGTCACAGGGTATGCATTGATGATTATACTGACTGCCCCAGTTGTCCCTGACACACTGTTCTACAGATATGTACCTAGGTAACCACGCATGTATACAGCCATAACTTGCTGATGTCATATGTCTTCTGTGCTGCCATGCCATCCTGTGCAGCTATATTGCTGCCAACTCTTCATAGCTTAGACACTAAGACCCCGGAACAGAAACATACACACTTATGTGAGATACCTATTATTATGCAACAGTACCACCAATCTAACATCATACAACAAAGATACACAAAGTTTGATGTACTCATGACATATGCCAGCATGCGGCACCAGTCATGGCATAACAATACCGCACTACAAAACTACATGTAATGTAATATAGTCACCCTGTGCATCAGAAACATATTTGCATGTCCCTGAATTGATGGTATGGATGGCAGGGATGTGTTAATGTATTATCAGATGCACAGATTGTGGTGTGGGGGTGCCAGACGCATAGGTTGCACCAAACAGTTGACAGCATGTGTGTGAGTCAGGAAGGGGTACTGGCTAGCTGGGACATGGAGAGGTGCTGTGTGTATCTGTTGGTGATCTGCATGTGACAGTGATGTATGAGTGTGTGCGTGTACACAGTCAAGCCCAGTGCTAGCCCTACATGGGTATATGGTGGACACCTGTTGACCGTAAATGGCAGAGTGGACAGTTCACCATCTCTGGCCATGGACACGGGAACTGGCTCTGCTAGGATTGGCACTGGCACAACCATGCCGAGGGTCAGATGAGGTGCTAGTAGCTGATGATGACTGGTGTCTGCTTGGCCCCTGTCCCCCTTGGGACTGCTCAGGACCATGTTCCCATGCCCTGCCACATCATGGTGTGGGCAGCACACTCCTTTCTGTAGTGCTGGAGGTACTGCCAGTACGGAAGCATGAGTGTGCATGGCCACGTGGACTCTCAGCAGATGATGTCACTGACTTACATCCATGTGTCTGATGCCTGACTCCCACCAGATGTTCCAGCACAGACAATGTGTGGTCAAAGACTGACAATGTCTCATCCCCACTATCTATCAACTACATCAGTGAAATGATCCATGGCATCACCAATGTGGTGGAGGGAGTCACGGATGTCAGACTCTGCAGCATCCATAATCTTGAACATCCATTTGGTGTTGCATTTGGAATGTGTGTATGCCTCCATGATGGACTGAAACATGGTCTTATTGACCCTTGATGTGACACCTTTGACAGGTGGTTGATGGGCAGCAGTCCTCTTTTGAGCACCCCTGTCAATCTGCCTGTGTGGGATCTCACCAGCTCTCTGACTATGGCCAGTGTCTACACTCACTGATGCGTGTATGGGCATACTGACTGTGTGCAGGGACAGTGGGGAGAAGGTGGGATGTCAACCTATGAGGCATATTCAGTGCCCAGCAACCCACCTGTGCATCAGTATGGCCACCATCATCATCAGAGTCTGATGAAACACTGACATCAGGATGTGAAGGAGACACACTCCAACTCCCACGTTTACCTGTGAGGAGGAAGACAAAATCAGTACATTACTGTCTGCATTATTATGTATGGTAAGACACACACACACACACACACACACACACACACACACACACACACACACACACACACACACACACGCACAAACACACTTACATTGGAGGAGCCACAACTGCATTGCACATTACACACCTTATTTCTGATCCCATGCACAACACACAGGCTACAACATGTACAGACAAGACAGGGCCTTTTCTAACATGCACTGCAGCTTTGTCCGGTTAATGTTGCCATAATTATACACATGTGAGATAAGCAATATGTCAGTGTTTCTGATAGACCTACACCTAAAACACAGTGCATCCATCTTGAACATACTATGACAGTTATATTATCACTGCCTCAGGTATGTACCATCTCCATAGGCATCTGTGAGTGATTGCTTCCTGTATAGCAGACTTCATTGACCTTCTCAACAGTAAGTGCAACTATGTTACTGCTCCTGCAAATACACAAATGTGATTACCCATTCAATGTACTTTAGTTAACCCCTCCGAAATGGAACATACAAGTATGGTACTCTGGCTAAGCATAACAGTTGTGCCAAGGGCAAAATGACAGCCCTTAACCTTCTTAGGGTATATATGATCCATAAGACAACAGTATCACACTTATTAGGTAAAGGATCTTGGACTCCTGCCACACCTGATTTACCTATGTAAATGTGAGGGAGAGGTATTGTCACCAATACCAAATGTGGCATTGTTACAGGGTAATATGTGTATATATCAACATGTACAGTAGCTAATGCGATACTGCCTACATTGCTGACATTATGAGTATGTGTACTCAACTGTGCATTAAAACCAAAGCCCCCAATGCAGATATACCTGACACCTATGTACTGGTATGCAGAGGCGGCCACAGTGATTGATACAGTATTATAGTGATGAACACAGGAAGCCTACCTGTACACTCCTGTGATGTGGATACTGCGGCACCCACTTCCACGATGTAAGGGGTGATGGATGGTTGGGAGCTGGTAGATGATCCCAGGTTTGCCAGAAATTCCTCTGTGGCCAGGAGTAGTTGTTTTGTTGCAGGCCCTCCAACAGTGATAGCATGGTCCCTGGCCACAGATGCAGCCCTTTGCTGTGCAGCATTAACTATATCTGTTGCCCTGCATCAGACCTGCTCATAGGTTCTGTCCTGTAGCCCTACTTTGTTGACTGCTGTGACAAGGTCAGCCCACAGTGCTGCACATTGTTCAAGGTACTGGTGACTCCTAGAGAGCAGAATGTTATGATGCAGTCTGAGGCCATCCAGCATAACATTGTTTTCAGCATCTGAAAATGGTGGGTGCCTCCTTCAATACATCTTTCCTGAAAGAGAACAAGAGAGGAACACATTACATGACCAGATACATGGATATCCACTATGTACAGACTCTGGACAACCAAAATGGCCTGCACTATCTACTCTTACCTCCCACGTCATACCCCTTAGTCTATCAACACACTATGTATGTGGCTATCACTAATATAGTAGCAATACCAGTTATGTCCCTGTGTGCCATGACAGAGTGTGCTGTATGTCTCCACACCCATCAATGCCATCTACTGTGATGTGTCCCCTATGGGCAAAGTCCCACTACTATGTCATACAGCCACTGTCAGACAAATAGGTATGTGTTATTATAAGTATAAGGGGACAGTCCAGCAACACCAGAGTGGCACAATGACAAACAGCAATGCAAACTTGCTGTAGTATATCTTCCCTGTAGGCGTCATACCTCTCCAGTAGACAGATGTTTGCGGAATGTGTACATGTGTCTGATATATGTGGTTCTGTTGGCACAAACATGTGAATGTCTGGCAAATGGTTGGCTAATAACTGATTGCTGTTGTCAGAATACAGAGAATCTGACTGTCACACACCAGAACTTTCAGAAAAAACTTATGCTACAGTAATATATTCATACTCTTACTTTGTATGCCAATATGTACACTCTGTCGCTAAAGTTGGGCCTGTGTCCCCCCATTAATAATGTCTATGACCTGAATTCCTGCTGTAGGGGGTTGCCAAGTATGTTCGCCATAGCTCTCAAGTGATGAGATATGAATGTCAACAAAATAGTGAGTTAGCCAGAGTACATCAGGGACAGTCAAGGACACCTTTACCATGTCCAAACTATTCCTGTGTGACATTCACAGGCTGAGGGGAGCTGAATGACACTACATCATGTGATATGACAGTTGTGTCCACCCTTAGTTACTGTCAATATATCTAACTCACAATCCAGTAGCTTTTTTACAGGAGCTGACCATTGTAGAAGGGAGTGAGAGGGCCACAGCTGTGATTTCATTCACAGCAGGCACAGTTGAGATGCATGCTTGTAGCTGTTGGACAGCAGAGTATCACCAACATGTTATTCCCAGATATGTACTACAGGCCTACTATTGTAATCCCTATTCCCCATAACTGCATCCTCCCATTTGCATCCCATTATATGGGGACTTGTATGACATACCTGGTAGAGTGACGCAATCTTTTTGTGAACAAATCCTAAAGACAAAAGCTTGCAAAATTGTACTCTGTCTTGGTAAAGCAACTTACAGACCTGTTTCCCACAGGTAATTGTCTTGCCTTTTGTAGGTCATGCTCATTAACAGGTAATTACTTGTGCACCAATCCATGGCTCAGACTTGCTAATTGCATCTAAAACAGCTGGGTTACACTTTCATTGGCCCATGACATGGCACCACAGTGCAATATTTATGTCCTTCATGTAGTTCTTGGCCCCTTTCTTAGTCTTTGAGATGGACATTAGTGAGGTGTGGAGAATACAGCATCACAGAGCATAGGTACAAATACTGTCCACTGTTAAGATAGTTATGTCTGCAGTTTTGCATGCTATGTTTGGTCATTGTCAAATGACATTGTGATTATCTGACAGATGTGAGTGTCAGACGCCAGGGTGAGGATGCCCATAACAGTCCAGTCGAGGCATGTGCTTAAGGTACATCTCTTATGTAACAGTGCCAATCAGAGAGTAATAGGTGACATATAGGTAGGGTATATGATTATGTGCAGTGTGTCCCTACCCACAGGCCTTTGACTTACAAACATGGATAGCAATTGATTCAGTAGCAGGAACCTGTTTTCATTAAAATTGTATGACTCAGTCATTATTTGCTACAGTTACAAGAATGTAATTGAAGTGCAACACACTGGATTCCAACCCAGGACTGTGGGTAGCAAAATGTACTGCATACAAAACATTTAACAGACTGAGCTGCTGAGTCAGAGCTGTAGCAGGTGTATTTGCAAGATATATTTGCATGCATACAGTCTGTGACACAGGATTTGCATTAGCATGTGTTTACTGAAGGGTATGAAGTGTGACACTCAAATGTCTGCCATGATTTCCTAACCTCAATTTGTAATGACTTGCCAGTGCTTTACCAGAAAGATATGTTTTGTACAAACCATGCCAAAACTAAGGGGCAAAACTGTGGACATTCTGCAACAGTCTGTACAGTTGACAGATATACCTGGTATCCCAGATCTTACATACATCTATTATTATTTATTTGGCTGTGTACTGGTGTATTGTCTGCATCGCAGTCCCAAGTACACTCCCATTTTAACCATTATATGTACTTGCAGTGTGTGTCAGTGGCAATCAATATATATTGCTGGAAACACCCATTTTAATTCAGAGCTGAGTTGCCTAGTGGGCTAATGCACAGTGCTGTAGTTAACTAGGGCCTTGGTTCGAGATGCAGCAAGGGAGATTATTTTGCAAACGTGCCTAACACTGTGAGAAACACATAAAATGATTAAAGCACGTTTAAGCAGTTTTAAGCAGGTTTGCATGGTGTGCCACTTAACTCCACTTAAGCCCACACTAAAAAGAAAAAAAAAAAAGGGGATGATAGGAAAGTGGTGAAATGTGGGCAAGCAGGGGAAAACATACTGAAACACAAGTAGGGGTGTGCAGGAAGGGTGTAGAAAAGGACCATAGCTTTCCATTTCTTGTACAGCAACAGCTGTGCAGGTTTTACAGAATTTGGAGCCTCACACCCCAGAGAGAGGGGTGAGGGCAACATAAATGTGTTCATTAATTAATGTAATAATTAGTTGTGTCCAGTGGACAAGTGTACAAAATGGAGAGCTATGTATTTGGGGAGGTAAGTTGGGTTGGAGAGGTTGCATTTGCAAGCATACAAGACAGACCAGACAGCCTATGGAATGGTGTGTGACACATAAGGGGATAAACAACTTGGATGGGGTGGGTGTTGTAGAATCAGAGGTGCATGTGCCTCCAGGTATGGTGTGTGACACATGAGGGGGTAAACAACTTGGATGGGGAGGGTGTTGTGGAATCAGAGGTGCATGTGCCTCCAGGCAGCAGCAGCATGACTGACATCCCCACCAATGGGCAGTCAACACTGCTCCTTCATGGCCCAGAAGGTGGCTGTGCTAGAGACTGGGCACCAGGGTATTCAGGCCCCACTAGGTTGTCAAGTCTAGCCTCAATCCATAGCAGACGGTGCTCATAACTCCTATGCACAATCCTGCACATCATGGCTGGTAGTTGATCCTGAGTGACAACCCCCCCTCCACCCCACCCTGTCCCCTGAGGCAGTTCCAACTGAAGGTGATGCATGGCCAGCAGAGGTGGCACCGCCAGCTTGTGCCCCAGATACGCTGGTACTCGGTGCTATGGCCTGCTGAGGTAGGGTAGGCAGATCACCAGGAACTGGCCTACCCAGACATGCTGTGGGTATGGAGGAAGAGCAATAAACAGGTGAGTTATGAACAAAACCATTGTTAGTAATAACAGCATGCCACAACATTGTACATAACCCCATTATAGTTAAATGCATATTATGTGAAACACAACAATAAATAACAGAACAGTCAGTATATTAATAGCATGCCAGTAACAGTTACTGCATAAGGCCAACAAAATAAGTAATTCAACAAGATATGTTAACATGCAACCACAGTAATACATAACATTAATAAAACACATGACCAAAGTACAGTTTTTGGAACAACATATGTTAATAGTAAAACCATAACCAATATACAACAATAATAAATATGTGAAGATAAGGGGTGGGAAGAGAGAGAAATGCAGCCCATTAATACCATCACGGGCTATATAGCTGACAACAGTAATGCTAGCTACTCTACAGGTCTGTCCTTTCTTTATGTGAAAATGTGCCCTATAGCTGCTGTAGCACATACATACCTCTTAAGCTATCCATATGGGATGCTATGTGCCAAGCAGTAACATCTGCAGGTACAGAACTACAAAGAAAATGTGCACATGAGGTGGATCTATATAACTACCGAGGAGTACTATGGGCTAATGTACTATTAATTTGATATTGACATATAAGCATGTTGATGATAAATCTGTGACAGTGGGATTATACAATAGCAATTACATTCAGTGACGGCGTGACACGAGAGACATGCATGTGTACAGTACAAAGAGCACATAACTATCATGCCGTGGTTGGCAGGCATGGGGATCACACCTAATAACATTGACTGCAGGAGACATATGCATCACATGCAGTAATTGATTGCACCCACCTTTACAAAACACTCCAGCAATACAGCCTTACCTTCATTACACATTTTGTTTCTTTTATCTTATTATAGTTTGTTATTATTGAACCTGTTTCCTTTATTTTTTGGATAAGTAGCACATTTGTGAGAATGATTTTAACAGTGTGTGACAACTGAACAAACAGTTATTTACACATAAAATGGGTTACTTCACCCATTTACCAGTAGTCCCTGTGGAGGACTACCTGCCATCATAACATATGTAATTCAGTAATAATTATTAGTACATGGAACTGGATTCAAACCCTGCTCTATGTATAGCAAAATGTACTTCATACATAGCATTTAACAAACTGAGCTACTGAGTCACTGCTAATATCTGACTGACTTTGTCCTAGAGCTAACCTGGAAACAAAATATAACCTGCTACTAATACTACAGTTTTATAATGCAGTGCAGTGAGAGTTGGACACAGCTGCATGAAATGCAATCATGGCAGACAGACTAGGTAACCTATACATTACTCAATAAACTGCAGGTTTACACAATATATTGTTACTGGGTTCTCATATCAGCTCTCATTGCACATGTGTGGCACAACAGTTCATTACAGAACCCTTCACGCATTTACTGGTATACTTTCAAGTTTTTATAGACCAATAGTTAATGTAATGCTGGTGTTACAATACAGCTGTAATTCCACAGTTATTGTGAAAAAACTTTATTTCGTTTACTTAATCAAGGTTAATGCTTTACTCGTTTCTGCTTATTGCAGTACATTTGGCAGTAGTCACTTATTGCATTCTAGGTCTATGACCACATTCATTACAACACAATCAAAACTGTTTATATACCTAATGGCAGTTAATGCTTTACTCTTTCTTGCTTATATGACTATAGATTGGAAGATACATCGTAACTCACCACACTCATAGTGCAACCTGGCCATGCACTCTGCATGTGCTTCGAGGTTGTGAGCTCTCACCTCCGCAGCTGTTGGGAGAGAAGCACACCATTATGCATATAAGCTTAGCAGATATTCAAGGTTAAACATTGGTGAAATACAGGTAAACATGCTTACACAATTGTGGAACACTGCCCGCCCAGAATTCTTAGACCCAGGCATTTAAGAGAGTGCCTTTCCTTCTTTCCAGGTCATTGTGGTGGGGATAACACTGCTCAACTGTGTGGGGGTTACCAGTTTCACTGGTGAGGTCACTTGCCAGCCAGTCCTGGGCCTCTGCTTTGTACTCTGAGCCCTAGTAACCACCCTGCATGAGCCGGTCTTCATGGTTTTTTACTAGGAATATGACCATAACCCTGGATTCCTCAATGCTACACTGCTGCACCCAAAAGCACATACCCACTCCAACACCTGCCATAATATCCTCACAGGTTGAACTCCAATGGATTCTGCAGTGTTCCCACCTATTGTGCTTAATATAGTCTGTTTTCCCACACTTTAATGCCATTGGGTAATTTTTTAAAATGCAGTGCATCACTTAACACCACACAGACCAGCTGAGCTCAAATGGATCTTGTTTAAGTGGTGCTTGGCATGGCTTAACAGGGCTTAGCAGAGCTTAGCTGACCACACCACATCAGGATTTAAAAATAATTGGTATAATTTGTATCTGGAAAACCAATGTTTCATAACTCCTCTGTGTCCTCAAACCCTGTACCTACTGCACATAAGGCTCTTACTCTAACCATTTGGCTACATGGATGTGTAGAATGCTGCTCTACTTTTACATATATCTCTCACCTACGTTTAAGCCCTGCTGAGCACCAAGCTGTGCCATGCAAACCTACTCAACTTGACCTTTGCATTCATAATTAAATGTAACCGGTTTCTATTTTTAGATGTCTGGCACATGTCAATTGCTGTGCTCCGCACCATGCTTCGCAAACATAAAAGAAAAATTGATTAAATACATATGCATACATTGATATACTGCACTTTGACAGTGCAGGGAGTGTGTTACTCATCTCCAGATACAGTAACATACTCCCTGCACTGATTCAATAACCGTGTTACATGACTCTTCCTCAGTAACGTGCCTTCATTAATATGCATGGTGCACTACCAAGGAGGAAATGCGTACATGACTATGGTACTTTCTGTGTAGGCTATACACTATGCCTATATGGATTTTATTAAATTTGGGGTTTGTGTTATATGAAAGGGGAAATCACAGTATGTGATGCATGCCTTTCAGGTCTCATATCTCAGCAGGCATGATCTAAAAGGAAAATAGAAAGGAACTGGGGAAGTTTCAAAAATGCCAGTGGATGAGCACTCTGACTGTGTGGGCTCATGACAAAATTCAGGGTGCAAGGTATTAATGTAAGTCAACTTCTGCTAATACTTAGAACAGACTTTACAGAACAAATATCTTCAGTAGCATTTGTATAGCCCAGTTCTAAAGAGCTATTACAATTTGATTACTGCATTATTTATATTATCAGTGCACATCACCTCTCTTTGTACATTTTTCTTCACTGCTTCCTTACTTACATGCCAGATAACTTATACTGACAAAAGAGCCACATAAGCAATCACAAATGTCTGGAAGCTCTCTAAAATTGACCTAGCAACAGGTTATTTCACCAAACTAAGATATACTAATCTTTCTTTGTGAACTCTAATTCCCCCCAAAAAGGAGCGTTCTGTAGAGATTATTTGTTCAGTGTAACAGAAAAACTGTGTTTTCTAGTAGCTTACGTCTGTCAACTCCTACCCATACCTGTCAGTTTGCATATCTCCCACTGAGATAATGACAGTTGTATACATCTGTACACAGGAAAATTAGTAGATAGCATTATGCAGAGATCTGTTTATTACTCCTGCATATATATCTTGGAGATATAAGGACCTACTGGTCCTTAGGACTTAACTCGAAAGAAATATTCTGTTGGAGCAGTATAAAGGTGTTTATCATGGTGATGTGTGAAAAAGAATAAACCTGCTATCTGCATGACTTCATCACCTTCCTTATGCATGCTCCTCATCAAAAAGATGAGGATGAAGTAAGAAAAATATCACAAAAATTTCAGCTACCCAGGATAATGGTCTGGTCATTGTTACCATCACCAACTATGACTGTTTTAGCAGAGATGGTGGAATGCATGGGTCATTCTGGTAATGGAATGATCCATGTGGTCAGATGAGGAAGATGCATACATAATATTAAAATAAATGTAAAAAGGTATCATATTGTAAATGGGTGTATAAGCCTTATGCTTTAGTAGCTGAACCTCAAAAACAATCAGAAAATGCCTTGGTATAAGGAAAAATAAATAAATGTTACATTTTAACTTAAGTATTTGCATGAACACTGGTGATTAACTATCCATTCTTCTGCATTTTGCACTACTTGCTGCTAAAGCAAAACTTTACAATTTAGATGATTAAATATACTCTCAAGTAATTATCTTTAAACAACAGAAATTGTGGACAATAATCATAAGACTAGAAATTCTTGAAGGGCTCATTAATTACTTTGCTGATAAGTGGAACAACAATATGAGTGCAAACAGTACATTGGGTCATCAGTTTATTAAATACAAATCACATTAATACACAGATGCTATGGTGAGAAATCAGTTATAGTATTAGGATAAACTGTTTTTTGGCAGAAAATGGAAAAATTACTTAATATTTACTACAAATTATCAATACACTAAATTAATGTTTTGGGTAGTTTATTCATAATGTGTTGTTTAATTGGAACATAGCAACAATATTTGTCAAGTCATCATGAAGACCATAGGATGCCTTGCTAGATACACCTTTAAGAAACAGCATAGAGATTTATTCCTAAATGTAACATTATATATTGGGGTGGATGGATATTAACATTTCTATTGAGCTGATTAGGTGATGGCAAAAACTGGAGGTGAATGCAGCAACCCTCTCAGTTGTATCCATTTACAGGATATTGTTGAGAATTTTGAGTAGGTCATCTACTGGCTGAAGTAGGTTTGTCCTGGTGAAGTCCCAAAAGACAGTCTCATTTGGTGGT
Organism: Protopterus annectens; assembly: GCF_019279795.1. NCBI lineage: Eukaryota > Metazoa > Chordata > Ceratodontiformes > Protopteridae > Protopterus > Protopterus annectens. Next base: position 118,025,446 of record NC_056736.1, on the reverse strand, counting down.
GGGGTGGTACCAATGGGTCTAACAGAGAAGATGACTGATTTTGGAACAGATTTAACCAGGGATAAGGAGAGTCAAGGGGAGGGGTAAATTGGTAAGACCAATTGAAGGATATCAGAAAATCTAGCTTGTAATTTTACACTTTGCTCAAGTGCATTGCCATTAAGAAAATCTTGGGAATGCTGAGCACATCCAATTTTAGAGATGCAAGACCACAAATTAATGATTGGGTAATTAAAGTTCCCCAACAGGAAGGTATATGGCTTAAAATTTAACCCCTCAATCATGTTAAGATAGCTTCCATGATCTTTGGGGGACATTGATTGAGATCTGTAATTAACAAGTAATGTTTGGCTTTGTAAAGGGTGTTTTTGATTCTTGCAAACTCCAAGTTAGGGTTGTGGGTAATTTGACATGAGATGTTTTTGACAAATACTGATTTTCCCCTACAAATACCCAAGGCCTGAAGGTATGATAAGAAGTAACTGATGGTAAAGACAGAGTGCTGTCAGTACAGGATAGCAATATCTTAGCAATTACATATATATGAATTTGTTTGAGTTTCAAGAGAATCTCAGTTTCAAGCATCTTCCTATGTAGACTCCGCATTGGGCAAAGCTACCATGATATTGTCTGACTTCATGTGGTCCAAATTTGAGTATCAGTTTGCTACATAAATGTGAACTGTAGGGGTGTCTGCCTAAAAGGCACTATGGGACAGAAAATATTTAGCCAGTGGGAAAAATCTGTAGCATTAAAAGTATAAGCCATCCATGTAAAACAAGATTTTTTATTTGCCATCTCCTCCCAAGAAAATACATACCGGATCCCCGTAGAATGACACTAAATACTTATAAAATTGTTAAAACCAATTATCTTTCCTTGGAATATAGGTATCATTGTTGGAGATGGCAAGATATTACTCAATACTAGTGTCTTTCCTGCCTCCATCAAATGCATAGTAGTTTTCGTCATGTCTCTCTGCATGTCCCTCTGATTGCAACGCCTCAGTTCATTCACTTCCACATGGGCCACTGCTAATTTTTTATCCATATTTGTCTGGTTTATGAACCGTTAGGGCCCTTATGACATCACAGATTCTGGCACCAGATGAACCGCTTATACTCACCTTGCTCTTGTCCAACTTGTTGAGTACAGAGTATGTATGCAAAACTAAAGAGTCACTTGTGACAAAAACATTCCCTGTGTGAAAGAAGACTTAGGCTTTATTAGCTTAGATCTACTTTCCTGGTGATTCTTGGAAGAGCAGTGTGGATTTGCATCATGTGTGAGTGAAGAAGGAGTAGGTGTTGCATTGTGTGTTTTATAATGTGTTCTAGGAGGTTTTATAATTCTTTTATTTACAGCCTTAGGAGAAATTATTAGTCTAGTAGTGTGTTGTGACTGATGTGGTGTTGTAAAGGTATGATGGTTACCTGTAATAGATTGATATGAGATTACCAAGTTCAAGATTTTTTTAATATTTACATTTCTCTCAGGTTGTACTACCATTTGGTAGAAGCTGTTAAAGGACAACAATAGGATTCATTTATTAAATGCTCAACTTCTCTGTCTTTTTTTCTCCCTATTTACTGCCCCTGCTATGAATAAACAGCAATACAGCAATTAAAATATTTTAAATTAACTGTTTTTCTCCACTAGAACAGTACCTTACTGTACTGTGGTGGTTTCACTTTCGTAAAACTTTTGTCTCTCCTTGAAAAGCTTGCTGCAATCTCCAATTCACTGATGTCATCAAGGCCACTGAATACAGATAGTTATCTGGCAATTTCCCTCCTCAATCTCACATCACCACTACTGTCCTAAAAACTCACTCATGCTGTGATGTCACAGCTCCCTGGTCCTTCCCCTACCCCTACAGAAAGTAAAGGCTAGAACAAGGAAACAGTGCATGAGTCAAGTCTTCTGCTGTGAGCTGTCAATCACAGTGGGTAACAGCTCAAATTAACCTTAGCACTTTGACAGCTAGGGAAGTTAGGTGTGAAGGGGGATGGGAAACAAGTCAAAGTAATTCAATTCAGGTTTCACAAAAGACAGCAGGTTAGCCATTATAAAAAGAAGCAGCAGTAAAAAGCACTTTGAAAGTCTGTTCTGTGGCATTTGCACTCTTTGTGTTTTAAGTAGTCATTGAACAGCATGAAATGTTACTTAAAACTGACTGAAGGACAGCAGTGTATGCATGTAAAATCAATGCAGTGACAGGAGCTTTAGGAAGAAAGAAGCCTGCATGATGTAATTTATTTACAGACAAGCACTGCATTGTGGGATACCTAGAGGCAGACTAAGTAATCAGAATTACTTCAAGATGCCATACCTCATGTTGTCAGACTCAGAAATTAGGTATAAATATATTTAAAAACATGTAGTCCCAAAGTGATGTTAAAATGTAGGAAACACCAAACCATGACGAAATAAAGATGTTTTTTGAGTCTGTGGGTGTGGTTCTCCTTTAACAGTCACTAAGCAAAAGGCATTTTCTGCATAGCCTTAGAATAACTTATGAGACCAAACTGACCATATATGGGGTGAGTCCAGACTGCTGAGCTGTCTTCAATGAGTGGGGGAATGGGGGTCATTACAGTACTCATGGAGTGAAAGAAGGCAATGATAGTAGACCCTGAAGATTTTTGGATGAAGTATTTTTCATTTTGTCTGATTTCATAATGCAAATTGCATGATGGTAGTTTTCATGAAGTAGTAATGGGATTTGTTTATTTTATTTTTCCTTCATTTTTCAAGTCTAATATATATTAAGCAATCAGTTTTTATCTGCTAGAAAACAAAGTAAACATTTAAAACAGGTAAGACAGCAGAAGAAAACAGTACAGAAAAATGCTTGCAATACATATCTGTCTCTCTGTCCTAACGCCTGCCTCCTACTGAGGAAACAGATCAGTGTGGCTCTGCCTCAGGCCAGTCTTTCAAAGAATGCACTATTCAGCAGAATGGATGATATCAGCTGCATCAATCATTATCCTGGCCAGCTCATGTAAGATATCCACATACCACAAGGGACTAACAATCTGCCCAAGGTGGTGCTTCTCAAAGGTCCATGTTCAGAAAGTATGACAAAATATTGTTCTCCTTGGCACATCATGCTGTAGCTCTGCATTCTCCATTAGCCATGGCTACTCAATCATGTCTGGTAGGGGAACAACAATTCTAGCCTTATGTGCATGTATGCATATTTGTGAATTACATGTTGTGTAATGTGGTGCCGCAGTCTGGCACTATTGTATGCCCTTAGCACTGCACCATGGTTTAAGAACAGCTATAGTGCTGTACTGTAACACTTATCATGCATACATGTGAGCATACTGGTCTACATGTATTTTGACCTACATGGCAACTATCAGCATGTCTGGGTAATTCAAACCACCGGGGAAGCAATTCAGAAACAGTGGTACTAAGTATCTTAAATAGCATAACAACTCACTGTTCTGTCCATGTTAGCATGGTATAAAACATCAGTACCTGTTTGAGCAGCAGTGCTTGTTACTGTACATCTATCAGTAGAGATTTCTTTACAGCTTTACAAAGGTAAATAAGGACTCTGTGGTGCATGTCGGTCACATTGAGGTAGATGTTTTGATATGCATGTAACTATGAACATAGGTCACTGGCTTGGCACTGCACTATCTGCATATGGCTCCGGGGAGTGCTTCTGTTTTGTACAAAGAAAACCTTGAGAAGGACATACCACATTGATTTGTGGCTTCAAATCATTATCTTGAGTCATGGCTATATTGTGTAACTGGGCAGAAATTGTGTATAGCACTAACTGCATCTGTTAAACATAATGCATAGAGGCTATATAATGTCCTTAAAACAATTAGTCATGACTCAGATGCTAAAACCCACATGTATTAAAGTAGCATGCAAAGCCTTTTTAAATGTATCAATGGCAAACATTTCTATTATCTTAGCTTTAGTATGGTGACCCTTAGGATCAATTCATAGTTTTAATACATTTTTAAAATCATTTTGTGAAGAGAAAATGTCTTGCTATGAAATTCATGAGTTTGTGTGATAGCGGTAACACCAACTATGGCTAACAATGCCATTTTTCTTTTTCACATTCTCAAGATTCAGTTTCTTCCATGTCCACAAAGACTTTTAATGCCTCCCCATTTAGCTGGCTGACAGGACTCTAGATCAGTTACTCCAGTTCTGTTGATAATGGCAGATACACCACTTGAAGGCTACCAGATATACTTCAAGGTCTTTCTCACCGATTATTTTTTTCTTTGGTGGTACTGTCATTGGTATTACTATGGATTTGGCAACCATCCCCATCACCTCAACTGTAGCACCAAGAGTCTGTAGTAGTTCTTCCATGCTCATTGTGACAAAAGGACAAACACTATGTAGGCCACACAAAAACTTCCAGTATACATCTCAGAGTCTCCTTTCCCTTTAAGTGTGATAGACTTGCACTGACAGTCCATGAATGCTATCCTTCACACTGAGTTAAAATATGCTCAAACAAATAGCATTCTTATAGTCAGTGAAAGGTATAACCTCAGTATTTTTGGCACAAAATACTGTGCCAAGATATACCCACTACACCCATCAATGTGGAATATAAGATATAGTGAAAAGCTCCAGAATATAAAATAATAATAATGGTTTAGGTCTTATCTGAGCAATAGGCAACAAGCAGTTCTCTGGCAAAACAACATATCATCCCTTCAGCCAGTTACCCTTGGAGTCCCTCAAGGCTCTGTTCTAGGACCACTTCTCTTTTGACTATTTATCAATGAACTCCACACAGCAATCCCCCAAGCCACCTGCATACAATACGCAGATGATTCTACACTAGTATGCACTGCAAACTCCCCTTCAGAACTACATTCTCTAACCCAGAAAGTATTTAACAAAGTAGAAACATGGTTTACAAATAGATGCCTCCTTCTCAATGCTAAAAAAACTAAGCTCCTTCTCTTTACACCCACAAACAAATCCTCACCATACTTCTCAACCTGGAAACATCAGAAATCTGGACAAGGCCCATGAAAAATAGGTACAAATCTGTACGCTGATTAACATAAAATTTGCATACATGATTACACAACCCCGCCCACTCCAGCAGAATTATGGGATACCAAGTTTCAAACGCAAACTGAAGAACAGAACCAAAATATAACACCAGAGTGGCTCTTGCCACCCCCATAGAGCCTTTTTTAGGCAAGGCTCAAATTCTAAACCTACCACCCTAGAACACAAAAAAGGAAAAAAACTAAGGGTAATGCTGCTCAATGCCAGAAGTCTAAATCTCAAAATGCACCAGGCCCTTCTCAGTATGGAGAACATCGATGTCTGTGCAGTGACAGAAACCTGGTTCAAGGCTCCTGAGAGCACCCCAGCACTATCAGGTTTTACCTCTTATCATGCCCCCAAAATCCGGACAATACCAAGAAAGGAGGGGGGGTATCCATATTCATCAAGGACAGCCACACCTCAAGACTGGTGGCAACGCACGATGCATCAGAGACCATCCAGGTGCAATTAACCATAGGCAAGACTGCTCTGCAAATTGTAGCATGTTACAGGCCAGCCTCACAAACTCAGGAACCTCACATGGCCTTCCTGAAAACACTAGAGGGGATAAATGTATCACCAAACACCATCATACTAGGTGACTTCAATTACCCTAATATAGACTGGGAACACTACTCAAGCCCAAACACCCTAGCCCAAAAGTTCCTGGAATTCATAAACTCAAATGCCATGGAACAACTAGTCACCATCCCACAAGAGGAGAAAACATACTTGATCTCATCATCACGAACATGGGAGCACAATGTTCAACACCAGAAGTATACCCTCACTGGTGAGATCAGATCACAAACTAATCTCGCTGGAGGTCCTCATCCCACCCCACCTGAAATAAAAAGACCACAGTAAAGAACTTCACTTCACACTTCTAAAGACTAGTGTGGTCTCCTTTAAGGCCCCAAGCCGCGGAAAACAGTACTCAAGCCGCTGAATCACTTACAAATGCCTTCTACCAGCACCTGCAGGACTGCATGGATAAGGCAATCCCAAGCAAAACAAAGACTCTTTGTACCAAAGGCAAGGCGTCCAGTCTGGTGGACCCCAGCCATAAACAAACTCTACAACAAAAGGAGGAAGCTACTACAAGATAGAGCAAAATCCTTAAAAGGTAAGACACCCTTGATCACTATAAGTAAAAACTAAGAGCTCTCATAAAATCATCCAAAGCAAATTTTGAGAGAAAATAGCTAAAGACTCAAAAGACAATCATAAGGCCTTCTTTAGTTATTGTTAGAAACCTGGGAGGAAACTCCCAGATATGCTCAGAACTAGTTCAAAATGATGTGAAGATTACTGATCCTACAGACATTGCCAACATACTGGCTGACAGGTTCAGTGCAAACTTCTCCCCTCCCCAAAAGGAGAGATATCTATACCACATTGCAGCCCCCAAACATCTCCAACGCCCAAGTGAGAACTGCTCTCTCCAAAGCAAAAACACAGCATCCATGGGACCTGATGGTGTCCCCGGCTGTGTGCTCCACGAACTCAACGAGGAATTAAACCCACAGCTAGGACAGCTGTTTAATCATAGTCTTACCTCTGGATAATGTGGCGCACTGCAACTGTGGTCCCACTTCACAAAGGCAGTGCCTCCACCGACCCTGGAAATTACCGCCCATTAGCTTGACAAGCCTTATCTGCAAAGCCATGGAGAGGATCATAATGGACCTCATAAATAAAGACATAGGGAATTTGCAGACTTTGGATCCATCCCAGTTTGGCTTTGTCAAAGGCAGATCATGCCTTCTAAACTTGGTTGACTTTTTCAAACAGTCACCAAAGCCATTGATGAGGGAAAGGCAGTCCATACAGCCTACCTCGATCTGGCTAAGGCCTTCGATACAATACCCCACTCTGGTATCATTGAAAAACTCATCAGCTTAAATGTTAACCCATACATCACAAGATGGGTTGCAAACTGGCTGAGTGACAGAACCCACAGGGTCAGAGTTGCTGGCGCCATGTCAGACTCAAAGCCTGTCACAAGTGGTGTACCACAGGGCTCAGTCCTGGGCCCACTCTTGTTTGGCATCTACTTTTCCAAGTACAAGCAAACACAGGAGGGTTATGGCTGACAAAGTTTGCAGATGACTGCAAACTGGGCCATAGTAGAAAACACATCTGACACAGATATCCTTCAGAAGGGTCTCACAGAAACGGATAACTGATGCCAGAGCCATGGCCTAAAGTTAAATGCCAAAAAATGCATAGTCATACCCTTCGGGAAAACAAGGTTACCCCTAGCTACCAAATAGGTGGCAATCCACTGAGCACAGAAGAAGTTATCAGGGACCTGGGGACCCAGGTTGATAGTAGTCTGTCATTCGACACCCATGTAGCTAAAGTAGTTAGGAAGACCTTCTACATTGCCCACCTTATCATGAAGGGATTCTCATCTAGATCAAGGGAGGTCATAGTCTCCCTATACTCATCACTCATCAGACCAATGATTGAGTACAATGCCCCATTCGGAATGTATCTGACCCGACACTTGCAGCGGCTGGAGAGGCCACAAAAGTTCCTCACCAAAAGGATAAAGGGTCTCAAACATCTGTCCTATGCTGCCCGACTGAAAGAACTCCAGCTCTATTCAGTCGCCACCGCTTGCTCAGAGGTGACCTTTGCCTCACATACAAGGCCATGTCAAACCCAGATTTGATGAATATGCTTCACCTCAAAAAATCTAGATCCGTCAGAGCCACAAGGGCGGGAGACTTAAACCAAGACACGGCTATTAATAGGACGTGCTGGAGGGATAGATTCATCACCCAAAGACTCCCTATGCTGTGGAATAAAATCCCGGTATATGTGAGGCAGAGCACCTCGCTGGCCTTGTTCAAGAGAAATCTTGACCAATGGATGGGAGATCGCAGATATACCCCAGGGATTACCTCAGTGTCACTGCTCGACAGAGGCACAGCAAAATAATGGGTATAGTTCCCCATACAAAACTATGGGCTAGGCTTGTAAATGCCCTCGGGCAGATAGCCTAGTATGAACCTATGAACCTATGAACCTAAGAGTCCCTCTGCGGCCATTCCAATGCCCCATTACCTGGCTTTGCATCGAATGTCAGTAATGGGTAAACTGAAATTAAAATCAACAGAAGTCAGAATGCACAGATGCAGCTCCACAGAATGAAGTTAGTTATTGACTGCAGATATTATGGCTTTGCCTCTCAATCTGTTGCAGCAAGAAATCTAGACAAATCCACAAATAATACGGGGGTCTAAGCAAAGGCTCAGAAATACAGTGACACTTAAATACTGTTCTTTCAAATAGACTGTGCTGTGGACAGAACAACAAATTTTCCATAGCATAGCATGACTTTTCTGAAGGATGAAGTCTGAAAATCAAATTCAACGTCTGCTGCCTGCCATTATTTTCTGACTGCAGTTCATTCCTCAAAGATCTGCCACTGATTTTCCTGAAAACTACAATTTTATGAGAAACTGACTCATAGCAAAAAGTCAAAAACTTAATTTCTTTCTGTAGTTTCAAATATGCACAAGCACCAAAATGAAACATTTCCCCCAGGGATCCATCCCCTCAGTAGTTTCAAGTATGCACAAGCACCAAAATGAAACATTTCCCCCAGGGATCCATCCACTCAGTAGTTTCAAGTATGCACAAGCATCAAAATGAAACATTTCCCCCAGGGATCCATCCACTCAGTAGTTTCAAGTATGCACAAGCACCAAAATGAAACATTTCCCCCAGGGATCCATCCACTCAGTAGTTTCAAGTATGCACAAGCACCAAAATGAAACATTTCCCCCAGGGATCCATCCACTCAGTAGTTTCAAGTATGCACAAGCACCAAAATGAAACATTTCCCCCAGGGATCCATCCGCTCAGTAGTTTCAAGTATGCACAAGCACCCAAATGAAACATTTCCCCCGTGGATCTGGAGGTGAAAATGAAAATGGAACAGAAAATGGCAGAGATGGAGGTTTTACAATCTTGCCCTGATTATCGGTAAGCAGTCCTAATAAAAGAGAAGGTTCATTTGCTGTCAACTGCAGGGCAAATTCACAGCTCAAAAGGTTTTTACACAGTATTGATGCAGAACTACTGGCAAACACAATGAATATATGAAAATCAATCGGTTATTATGACCGATTAGCTTCCTCTCACTGTGAGCTGGGGCCCTGACAATTCTAATTTTACACTTAGCAAAGCGACCAGTATGCGAACATTCTATTTCCATTAATTCTGCTGTTACCCACTGTGCACCACATCTTTTTCATAACCTAGGGGAGCAAAAAAGGGATTTAAGGACCAATTTTTTTTTCCTTAGGGGAAAGCCTTTTTCACTTCATTTGTTTCATGAATATTTTAAATTACTTATAATGTAGTACAATGCTCAAAACCACAGGATATGAGAACTGTACTAAGTCTGCAGCATTCATCATGGTTAGTATATTGATAGACACAAGGAGGTACAGAAAATATGCAACTCTGGTACACATTCCAAAGAGGTTCTTTCAAATAAAATTACCAATCTAGGGAAGAGAAAACTCAGCACGACTGTCCCAACTATGTATGCAACATCACTTTCAGCACAGAAAATACCCGACAAACCTTTTTTTTTTTTTTGTGGCAGAGCGCCTCTCATCTCTTTAAGAAAAGCACAGTAAGTATCAGACAAAGAAACCTTTGTTTTTATTTTTTGTGGCAGAGCTCAGAATATAATTACAATCAGTTCATAAAGATGGTCTCAAAATTAGACAAAACACACACATGCACTTAAAATAACCCGATCGTACAGACATGTAAATAACCCGATCATACACAGTCACACACTTAAAATAACCAGATCGTACAGTCACACACTTAAAATTAACCAATCGTACGCACAATTAAAATAACCTGATCATACACACACTTAAAATAACTGAAATGGCCAGCCCATCACACAACAGATAAAATAAACTGCATTCAGCTCATGTCAGCTGAAATGCCCCACAGAGATTAACATGCAGCAGCAGCAGATAAAACATGTACTCGTACCATAACTGAAATGGCCCCCCAAGTCCAACAGTAGCAAGTAAACTGACTGAACTAAAACTACTGAAACGGCTCAGAGTAGATTAACATGCTGCAGCAGATAAAACGTGTATGCATAACATAACAGAAACGGCCAAAGTCTAACAGTACAGTAGCAAATAAACTGACTGAAGCACTGAACTAAAACGGCATTCAGCTCAAGTCAACTGAAACAGCCCACAGAGATTAATGCAATTACAATAGCATATAAAACTTATACACACAACAGAACTGAAATGGGCTAAGTCCAACAGTAGCAAGTAAACGGGCGCAGCAGTAAGTTGCCTGTGATTCACCTGCAGTGATCTTTAAAGAAGGTGAAACACAAGTGCTTGAAATCGACCAATTTGATCACTGTGCATAACATATATTAGTCGGCTGCTCTGAAGCTGTCAAGAAGGAAAAATGGCTGGTAACCTTACCGTGAGTAGTGCTCCATTCCCCGGCCCGGCTGCCATTCTGTTCCTTTCCTCATGTTGTTGGGCTCGGTGCTGCCATTAATCCCTTCCTCATGTCATGTTGCTGCTGTCCAGTCCGTCACCGTGGGCTCGCTGCTGCCATTAATCCTGGTGGGCTCCTGTTCCCCACGCTGCTGCAGTAATTCCTTCCTGCCATTAAATTAACTGCCGGAAATGATGATGTGAACAGCCAGCCAGCCAGAACTGATGATGCGAGCTCCTTGAGCTCAATTCTGACTGGCTGGTAGCCTGACGGCGCTGACGTCATAGCGCACGTGATGACGTCAGCTCCGGCGAGCAAAAAAAAAAGCTAAAAAAATCGAATGAAGGGGTGCCACTCGGGAATCGTGGCACCCCTTCATTTGGACCCCAAAACTCGGTAAAAACCGAGTAATTCGGAACGGTTGGGAGGTCTGATCCTCACACATAAATTTCTCTGTTTTTTTCCAATAGTGGTACTATTATACTCCCTGACACAACCACTAAACTGCTAGGAATAATTATTGACAATAACCTGACTTTTGACAGCCACATAAATAATACTATTAAAACTGTCAACAGAAAAATAGGCTCCTTATATAAGATCAAACCTTTCCTAACTCCTATAGCCAGAACCACAATTGCTCACTCACACAATGTCTACACTTTTGTACGCCTCACCCATATATACTAACCTAAAGAAAAATAATCTTACCAAGCTAGCAAATTCCTATAATTCCATTGCCAGATTTGCCAATGGCAACACCTTTAGAACTCACCACTGTCTGAATCTAAGGCGACTTGGCTGGCTTGAACTTCAAAACCCACTGATACTACCCCAACTCACCATTGCCCACAAGATTTTCTACCAACCCAACAGCACTCTTATTCTTTCCAATCTCATCCTCCCTTACAAAAATCTGAATTCGCTGCGCTCCTCTAAGAAACTGCTTGCTTGCATAGGCAAGTCTAATAACCTGGCTGGAGACTCTCTTTTTTGTAACACAGTGGGAAAAAAATGGAACCTACTGCTCGATGAACTAACATTACTTTCTTCCTTGCCTCTCTTTAAACATAACCTCTAAAAACACCTCCAAACACACTGGTTATGCCCCTGTAGCAAGCCTGACTAATCATTTCCCTTTACTAAGTATAGCTCCCTAAATTTCGAATTCCTACTATTCTCGCTTAAATTACTAACACTCCTAATGCATTTGTTATATACTAATTCCTTGTAAGATAGACTAACTGATACTCCCAAATTTATATGCCAACAAACTCTCTCTAGTAGAATTATTACACTTAATTAACTAACTTCTTTCTCTATCTTATTAATATTGGTTGTACAGCATACTTTCTATTTCTAAGCACGAGTCCTTGTTGTATTTTTATTAAAATCTTTTCTGTTAATGTCTACTTTTAATTCTTTAAATTTAAATTTTTAATTTTTAATGTTGTAATTCTATAATTGCCGGAGCTTTTCTCCCTGGGCCTCTACTGAAAATGGAAATATATCCAGTTAGACTAGCCCGGTTAACAAATGTAAAATAAAAATAAAATAAATAATGTGGTTTTACTGAATTCAAGTAGAAAAGAAAATCCAGCAGAATGACAAAACAACTTAAGTACCTCTATGTAACAACCCTTACACATCTCTTCAGGGGCGGCTCGTGGCATAGGGCTGCCGGACTGCAGCCCCCTCAAAAATAAAAAAAGAAAGAAAAAAAAATGAAAAATAAAAAAATATTTTTTAAAATTTGCGGACTTGCATGCATGCATAGACCGAGTCCCGCTTATCGGTCTATGCGCATGCTCCCCCATAGGGAGACACAAGGAGCGTCTGTGCACTTTTACAGTGCACAGACCCGCCAGGATTATGGGACGCGTCCGGACTGCAAGAGGAGCAGCAGGGACTCAGGACAGAGCCTTACGGATCTCGTCAGGAAGGAGCATTGGGATCTCGCGGGTCTTCAGTATTGCGCGGGAAGGATGTATGTATGGACGTTAACTCTGGATGTATTCATTCAGGTAAGGTGCCTTTTAATTTACAATGTTTATTTTTATTTGTGTATGCTTGTGCTTTATTGGAGTTTGTGTATGCTTGTGCTTTATTGGAGTTTGTGTATGCTTGTGCTTTATTGGAGTTTGTGTATGCTTGTGCTTTATTGGAGTTTGTGTGTGTGTGTGTGTGTGTGTGTGTGTGTGTGTGTGTGTGTGTGAATGCCCCAGGTGCTTATGGTGGTGTGGTAGGGAATGCCTCAGGCTTGAACCCTGTACCCTGTATGCAGGTGTTAAAGACTTGAGTTCCCTACCCACCACCATTTGTAAAAAAATTTCAGATTTTTACCTCATATTCGATCTGATCTGTTCCTCATAATATCTGTGGTTTGTAAATGTTGCAATGCTTGATATTTGATGGTGTAGTAGTAGCATTGTTGCCTCACAGCTGCAGGTTCTTGGGTTTGATTCTTGGCTGGGGTTCCTTCTTTGTGGGGTCTGTATCTTCTCCCTGTGTTTGTGTGGGTTTGCTTTTGTGCCCTCCCATGTTACAAAGACATGTCTGCATTATTTCTTCCTGGGCCTCTGCTGAAAATTTGTTTATTTGTTCCAAGTCAGACTGTCCTGATTAAAAATGTTAAATAAAATTGATAGGCATTTGAATTTCAGACTTAAGGGTTTCTGAATGTTTAATTCCTTGCGTATTTGATGGTGCAGTGGTAGTATTGTTGCCTCACAGCTATAGGTTTTCTGGTTTGATTCTTGGTTGGGGTGGCTTCTGTTTGGAGTCTGCATCTCCTCCATGTGTTTGTGTGGATTTGCTCTGGTGCCCTGCCATTTTACAAAGACGTGTCTGCAGTTTTAATCCCTGCTGAAAATTGGTTTTGTTCTGTCCGCAGTAAAATTGACAGGCATTTGAATTTCAGACTTCAGGTTTCTGAATGTTTAATTCCTTGCATAATTGATGGTGCGGTGGTAGTATTGTTGCCTCACAGCTATAGGTTTTCTGGTTTGATTCTTGGTTGGGGTGGCTTCTGTTTGGAGTCTGCATCTCCTGCCTGTGTTTGTGTGGATTTGCTCTGGTGCCCTGCCATTTTACAAAGATGTGTCTGCAGTTTTAATCCCTGCATCTCTGCTGAAAATTGTTTTTGTTCTGTCCGCAGTAAAATTGACAGGCATTTGAATTTCAGACTTCAGGTTTCTGAATGTTTAATTCCTTGCAGATTTGATGGTGCAGTGGTAGTATTGTTGCCTCCCAGCTATAGGTTTTCTGGTTTGATTCTTGGTTGGGGTGGCTTCTGTGTGGAGTCTGCATCTCCTCCATGTGTTTGTGTGGATTTGCTCTGGTGCCCTGCCATTTTACAAAGACGTGTCTGCAGTTTTAATCCCTGCTGAAAATTGGTTTTGTTCTGTCCGCAGTAAAATTGACAGGCATTTGAATTTCAGACTTCAGGTTTCTGAATGTTTAATTCCTTGCATAATTGATGGTGCGGTGGTAGTATTGTTGCCTCACAGCTATAGGTTTTCTGGTTTGATTCTTGGTTGGGGTGGCTTCTGTTTGGAGTCTGCATCTCCTGCCTGTGTTTGTGTGGATTTGCTCTGGTGCCCTGCCATTTTACAAAGATGTGTCTGCAGTTTTAATCCCTGCGTCTCTGCTGAAAATTGTTTTTGTTCTGTCCGCAGTAAAATTATCAGGCATTTGAATTTCAGACTTCAGGTTTCTGAATGTTTAATTCCTTGTATAATTGATGGTGCAGTGATAGTATTGTTACCTCACAACTATAGGTTTTCTGGTTTGATTCTTGGTTGGGGTGGCTTCTGTCTGCATCTCCTCCCTGTATTTGTGTGGATTTGCTCTGGTGCCCTGCCATTTTGCAAAGACGTGTCTGCAGTATTAATCCCTGCATCTCTGCTGAAAATTGTTTTTGTTCTGTCCGCAGTAAAATTGACAGGCATTTGAATTTCAGACTTCAGGTTTCTGAATGTTTAATTCCTTGCATAATTGATGGTGCGGTGGTAGTATTGTTGCCTCACAGCTATAGGTTTTCTGGTTTGATTCTTGGTTGGGGTGGCTTCTGTTTGGAGTCTGCATCTCCTGCCTGTGTTTGTGTGGATTTGCTCTGATGCCCTGCCATTTTACAAAGACGTGCCTGCAGTATTAATCCCTGCGTCTCTGAAAATTGTTTTGTTCTGTCCGCAGTAGAATTGACCGCATTTGAATTTCAAACTTCATGTTCTTCAGAATACATAGTAGCACAACCTTTTTTCTAGCAATTTTCTAAGTTTATAAGATGAATATTTTAAATTTGTCCCTATTTTTGGGACTGTATTCCCCATTATTGGCTTCGTCCAGGTTTTGTGCTAAGGTTGACAGCTATGGCAAGAACTGAATTCACTGAATATGGACTGTAGAATTGTGCATATTTACTGATAAAGGTGCACTGTAGAATTGTGCATATTTACTGATAATGGTGGACTGTAGAATTGTGCATATTTACTAATAATGGTGGACTGTGGAATTGTGCATATTTACTAATAATGGTGGACTGTAGAATTGTGTATATTTACTAATAATGGTGGACTGTAGTCTGAGTAGACTTTTTATGATAAATGTTCTCAACTGGGCAGTTTTGCCATTATGGGTGCATATGTTTTGTTTCATTGCTTACTGGAAAAATGTTCAAAACAAATTTAAAACACCCTCTAACAAGTGTACTGTATTGTACAAGGAATATAATTTTAGTACAATGAGGAAGGTGTATCAAAGAGCACATGTATGTTTCATATGCAAGGGGCCTATGATCCGAAAACAGCTCAAAATTAATCTTTATCTGCCACTGGCAAAATGTATTTTCTTTGAATGTGGGTTTCAATGCTGTTTCAATGAATGTGAGTTTCAAGGGCAGAGAAGTTTTAATGCTAAGTTTTCATTGTGAGACTGCATTGCTTTGTTTAACAGATTACTTAATGTTTGTGCTGTAAAATACAAAATAAAACTTTCAAATGAAGTCCAATCATTGAAGTAAAGCAGTATGCACATTAGTGTTTATGGTAAATGGAGTGAAATAGCCAAGTAATGGTTAATTGGAATGGCTGCAGAGGCTCCAGTTCAACCATTATTTTGTCAGGGGAAGGGCAGCAAACTCAGACAGGCCCAGCTGAACTATACCTCCCAACTGTCCAGATTTTCAAAGAATGAATAGATTTTTGCTTCTTATTTTTGGTTTGTTGTTCATAAAATTTGTAGTTTTAATTCCTAAATGATTTGCCAGAAGTCACTAAATAATAAGTTTCAGACTTCATAACCTTCATAAAATGCATGTTAAAGTAAGAGCCGTTCTATCAACTGTCTCAATTTATACAACAGCAATTTTAGTACTGTTTATATGTGCCCCCAATATATTTGGCCTTGTTCAGATTTACTGCATTAACAGGTTGAGAGGTACATGCAAATAAATTGCTTTATAGAATTAGGCATAGCCAACCTCTCAACTGTCCCCAATTTTTGGCTCAAAATGTTGCTCTTCCCCTAATAATCCCTCCATAAAATAGCAATTTTGGAAGAAAACATGGAGGGTTTACAATTAAGAAATAACTGTAATAATCAAAGTTATAGATTACTTGAAATGCATGTAGATTCTTTTATTTTGTCAGCTGCTCAAGGTAGCAGTACTAATATTAAAGTGTCCCTTCTTTGACAGGTAGAAGCTGTATTGTGTGTCTATTTTATATTTTTGCATCACATTTTTGGTCCATTTTTCATAAAATTGTGTTTTTGGCAAATTAGTGACAAATCACTAAAGACTGAAGTTAGAAATGACAGACATTTGAGTTTCAGATTTTATACCCTTCAGAAAATTCATACTAATGCAAGACCTATTCTATTATCTTTCTAAGTTTATTAGAGCAATATTTAAAAATTGTCCTTCTTGTTGTGCCTTTGTCCCACTTCTGTGTATGGCTTTGTCCAGATTTCTTGCTCTTGAAGTTGAGAGGTATGACAAATGTGTCAGGGCCATCACAGTCAGCCAGAGAGATTTCAAATTGTGACATGCTTGTTGCACCCCACTCCCCATGTAGTGACTCTGGATGTGTCCAAGCAAGGCAAGGAGTAGTTGTATCTACCTTGGATGGGGAGGACACACTGCATAAGTACTACAGTGGCTTTTCATCTGTCCTTGATTTTGCAGAATGGTCTGGTTTCTGTCATATTTTTGTACTGTTGATTTATGCTTATTACTCAAAGTGCCTGTTGCTCTGTGTTTAAGTAGCAATGCTTTAATGACCATAAGGTAAGCTTGTCTGACATCGTAAGATGCAAGTAAGCTTTAATAAGCATACTGTTAAAGAATTGCCAACATTGAAAGCCTTTCTGTTGTTGCCATGCAGAGAATACTTGACTAGATAATGTATAAGCCTTGGGTATTAAAGGACAGGATTCCATTATTTTAAAAAGCTCATTACACTTGTTGGAGACTTCCAGTCATCTCTACAGGCTTTACCGTAAACTAAACAGAATGCCAATCATGTGTGGTCCATAACCTGTACAGTAATCCTTTAAGCAATGTATCTTGAGCTTGTTTCTTGTTTGCTTTTCATTTTTACTTTTATCATGTTTTCCCCATGAAACGTCAGGCAGCAGGTCTTTTGGATAAGAAACATTTTTACAAGTGGGGGCATCACATAGATTTCTACTTTCAGCATGTTGCTTGGTACTTTAATAAAGCTGAATATATTATAATTAGAACTGCAGTGCAAGGAGAAGTAGTTTGAGTTGAGTGCTTCTGGTTTTTCTTATACTTGATTTTGACTGGCATTCCAGTAATGTATTTAAAAAGTAATTTATTTTTTCATGCCTCACAACCTTTTGTTTCCATCTAGATATTAAGTAAGCTGTCATGCAGCCAATGCATTGAAATATTTTTATTCTTCTACACTTATTTTTGTCTTGATTGGACTTTCATAATGATGGTTTGCCACCCAGGGCAGCGTATTTAATTAAAGTTAGTTTTTTTGTGGTTTTGTGCATAGCTCCTCCCCTTTATGGTTGACCACACCCCTTCCCTTTGACCCCGCCCATTCAGCGTCTCCTGCAGCCCCCCTGTGATTTGAAGTCACCAGCCGCCACTGCATCTCTTAGCAAGTCTACAGCTCACTCTTTTCTGTATTTCTTTGTGCATGAAAAAACATCCAGTTTCCTTCTAGTGCAGTCCTTCAAATTGCTACATAACTCTGCAGTGCTTCACTAAAGACTGTTGCTTTAAGCACAAAATCCCCCTCCAAGAAGGGCCAATGCCTCTGAACTGGCTGACTTTAGTTGTTGTTTTTATACATCACTGACTAGCTTTGTTAGACAACAAGGCTGTTAGAATATATTCTTTAATACAGCAAGGATCTTGTCTTTGTAAAAGTAATAGCTCTGCTTTGATTAATAGTTTTATTTACACAAATTTATTACAAGCACTTTTTTATACAATATTTACTTCAGTTAGCCACCATACCGCACAACCTCTTAGTGCAAGACATCTGGACAAAGCCATAAATATGGGGAAAAAGACCTAAAGATATATGGACAAATTTTAAATATTGTTCTTACAAACTTAGAAAGTTGATAAAATGAAAGGGTTTGTATTAGCATGCATTTTCTGATGGGCATGCTGTCTGAAACTCAAATGTCAGTCATTATTTTCTGAATTCAATCCTCAATAATTAGCCAGTGATTTGTCAGAAAACCAAAATTTTATGAGGAACAGTCAACAAATATAAGGCAAAAATCTGGACATTCTGCAAAAATCTGGAGAGTTGAGAGCTATGTTAGCCACCTTGTGGTGTCACCATTGGCTCTAGATAATTGTCATTGTTGAAGTGACATTCTGACCTCAAGCAAAAATGTGAAAAAGGGTTTGAAGGTGGTTGGATGGCTTCACTACACCATGATTTGCATTTTGTGCATTGTACAAACAATAGTTAAGTAACTAATACATTTGGAAGTATAAAAGCTGATATCTGCAAACAATTATGTGATATAAGAAAGAAGAGTACAAACAGAGTCTTTGTTATTTAAAATTCAATAAGATTATATTGGAGAAATTGTCACAGAAACAAAATAAGAAATGTAAGAAGAAATAAGCTGATATACTCCTAGCATGTGTTTATACTAACAGCTGTAAAATAAATAAATAAATAAAGTTAGTATACTTTGCAGACTTTCTGCAATACAATGAAGTCAAGAATAACAATGGAGAAAAAGGCCCTTTCCACTAATTCTAGTTTTCAGGAATGTGACCAAATGTGCCTAAAATGCTGTTTGTTGTAACATTTATGATTTTGTGGAATGTCAGCATGTACTAGTAACATTTAATTATGTTGGATATCAGTATAGGTTCATAGGTTCATAGGTAAGCACTAGGCTATCAGCCCTGGGCCCATATAAGCCTACTAGCCAAAAAGGTTTCCTGTCTTTCGCCACCCAAGAAAATTATTTTCCTGTGCCCCTGTCGAGCACTGCTGCAGAAGTGATCCCCGGGGTGAATTTTCTATTTCCCATCCAGTCATCAAGATTTTTCTTAAAGAGGGCCAATGAGGATCTTTGCTTGACATGAATGGGTAGTTTGCTCCAGAGTATGGGAAGTCTCTGGGACAAGAATCTATCCCTCCAGCATGTTCTGTTTATTGTGATGACAAGGTTTAGGTCCCTGGAGAGTGTGGTATGGGAGAGATTTGGATTTCTTTAAGTGTAGAATGTCCAACAGCTCTGGGTTTGACATAGCTTTGTATGTTAGGCAGAGATTGCCTCTGAGTAGGCGATATGTGATGGAGTAGAGCTGGAGTTTTTTGAGACGGTCTGCATATGGCATCTGTTTGAAGCCAGTAATCCTCTTAGTGAGGTATTTCTGTGGCCTTTCCAATTGTTGTAGGTGTCTTGTGAGATACATGACAAACGAGGCATTGTACTCTATAATGGGTCTGATGAGGTATGAGTAGAGAGGAATAATGACCTCCTTTTTTCTAAAGGAGAATCCTTTTGTGATGTGGTGTGCCACGTATAATGATTTCCTGACTACTGTGGCGATGTGGTTATCAAAGGACATACTACTGTACACCTCTGTCCCGAGGTGTCATCACACTTTTGGTGTTCAGTGAGCAACCACCTATGTGGTAGTTCATGGGTACTGAGTTTTTCCCAAAGGGGATGACAATGCACTTCTTGGCATTGAGCTTGCCATGACTTTGACACCAAGCATCTATCTCTATGAGGCCCTTTTGTAGAATGTCTACATCATTAGGTGATTCTATTATGGCTCCCAGTTTGCAGTCATCTGCAAACTTTGTTAGCCAAAGACCTTTTTGTGTTGGCCTGCACTTCAGAGACGTAGATGCCAAACAGGAGAGGAACCAGGAGTGAACCCTGTGGTACTCCACTCGTCACTGGTCCAAAGTTGGACTTGGAGTCGGCTACTTTTACTGTGTGGGTTCTGTCAGTGAGCCATTTAACCACTCATCTTGTGACATAGGGATTTATGCCCAGTTTGGTGAGTTTATCTATAATTCCAGAGTGGGGTATGGTATTGAAAGCCTTGGCAAGGTCAAGATAGGCTGTGTGCACTACCTTGCCCTCATCTATGGCTCTGGTGACTGCTTCAAAGAAGTCAATCAAGTTTAGTAGACATGATCTACCTTTTACAAACCCAAACTGAGTGGGGTCCAGGGTTTAGAGGTTACCTATGTCTTTGTTTGTAAGCTCCAAGATGATGCGTTCCATGGCCTAGCAGACCAGGCTCATCAGGCTAATGGGGCAGTAGTTTCCGGGGCCTGTGGTGGCATCCCCTTTGTGCAGTGGGATAACCATTGCTGTGCGCCATTCAGTAGACACATAGCCTGAGGTGAGGCTATGATTGAACATGGTACTTAGGTGGGGTGCCAGTTCATTCTGTAGTTCGTGCAGTACACAGCCTGGGATGTTGTCTGGTCCCATGGATACTGTGTTCTTGGCTTTGGAGAGTGCGGTCTTCTTCTTCATCTGTCATTACAGGGGCTTTGCATTCTTCCAGTATTAAGATGAGCCCTTTGGAGGTTGAGAGGGGGTAAAGATGGCACTGAACCTATCTGCCAGGATGTTGGCAATATTGGTTGGTTCTGTATATTTAGTGCCATTGTGATGTAGCTCAGAGCAGATCTGAGTGTTGCCATTGAGATTCTTGATATAGCTGTAGATTGCTTTGTGGTTGTCTTTGGAATCAGTGGCAATGTTATGTTCATAACTAGCTTTGCAGGGTTTTATGAGGGATCTCAGCTTCTTCCTGAGGCTGACCAAGGAGTTCCTCCAATCTTGGCATTTTACTCTTTTCTGCAACAGCTTCTTCCTTCTGTTGTAGAGTATGTTTATGGCAGGGGACCACCAGATTGGCTTCCTTTTTTGGGAGGATAGCATCTTGGTTCTGTTGGGGATGGCACGATCCATGCACTCATGTATGTGCTTATACATTGCATTTGTGTAAGATTCAGCAGTTGTGCCTCTATTTTCCATCTGCATGGGTGTGGCAAAGTTTGCCACTTCTGTCTTAAGAAGCATGAAGTTGGCTTTGGAGTAGTTTTTGACAGTGTTTTCCTTAATGAGTGGTGGTGGGGGGATATGAATGTCTAGGGTGATTAGCTTGTGGTCATATCTGACCAGAGAGGAGTTGACCTCTGGCATGGAACACTGGTTACCCATATTGGTAATGACCAGGTCAAGGATATTTCCGCCCCTGGTGGAGTGTGGACAAGCTGATCCAAGGCCTTGGAATTTAGGAATTCCAGAAAACATTGAGCGAATGAGTTGGTACATGAATAGTTTTCACAGATGATGGTGGGGTAGTTGAAATCACCCATAATTAAGGTGTTGGGTTGTCCCTTAATATTTTCCAGTATCTTAAGAAATGAAGAGTGGGAATCCTGGGGGGTGGTGGCGATCTGTAACAAGCTACAACCTGGATTGCAGTCTTGCCCAGTATTAGTTGCACTTGGATAATTTTGGATGCATTATGTTGAGCAACTAGCCTGGAGGTGTGGATATTCTTTATGAATATGGACATGCCTCTGCCTTTAATGTTTCAGTGCAGCTTAGGTGGCCAAAAGGTGTGGTATGAATTATAGCCCAGTAATGCAGGAGTGCTCTCTGGTGCCTTGAACCAGGTCTCTGTCACTGCACAGATGTCGATGTTCTCCATTTTAAGGAGTGCCTCGAGTGAGCGCATTTTGAGGTTTAGACTTCTAGCATTGAGTAGCATTGCCCTCAGAGTTTGCTTGCTTGTACCTGTTACGGTGGTGAATTTGGCATTTGAACCTTGCCTAAAGAAAGGCACTATAGGGGTGGAAAGAGCCTTAGCTAGTATCCAGAATCCCAGGGATGACAGGTGCAGGCCATCTCTGGCAAAGCATCGTGGTCTGTCGACCATGTTGTCCCAGGCAGGCAGATACTGGATCCCCTTAGAATGACACCAGAAGCTTAGCCAATTGTTGAAGTCAATCATTTTGTCCTTGTACTGTGGTATCATTCTGGCCAATGGCAAGATCCTACTCAAGGCTAGAGTCATACCTGCCTAGGCTACAAGATCAGAGAACTCCTCCATGTCTCTTTGCATGTAGTCCAGGGAGATACATCTCAGGTCATTCACACCAACATGGACAATGACAGAGTCATATTTGTACTAATTGTGGAGTGACCTGAGTGTGTGCATTATGTGGTGGATCCTGGCACCCGACAGGCAGCTGACAATAACTTTCTCCTTGTTTAGCCTGGTGAGTGGGACATCAGTGTGCCTGACTATAGAGTCAGCTATGACTAGTGTGTTGGGTACATTGCTTTGCCTTATGGGCTGAGGTTGAGTGGCACACTGATTTTGTGGGCTATGTGTCATTTGGGTAGTGTTGGGGGGTGGTGGTTGTCTGCATTAAATCTTGGGAGGTCTCTGTTTCTTGAACATATTTTTATTGAGAGCTTCCATGAATGTGGACATGTGCTTTGTGTTTCCATGTGTGGGTTTTGGTAGTGTGTGTTTTGAAGGACTATGCGTTGTGTGGTCTGGTGCAGGTGTTAACCTTTTCCTCTTGACTGTCTAGTCCAGTCTTGGCTGGAGAGAGCCTGGCTTCCAGTTTGGCTATATATGTGCATTTCTCACAGGTTGTAGTGTTTGGTGGTAGGAGGAGAGGGTTGTCAGTGTACATGATGCCATTGCTACATTGCCCCAAGATGCCCAGATTCATCAGGTGGACAGGAGAAAACACTGGGAGCTGACCCATGGACATGCCTGGATATATCCTTATTTATTTAATTACTAAGAACTGGTTTCCTGTTGACAAGTGAGGAAAGTCAACTACTGTAGTAATTTGTAGTTTATTTAGTGCTTCCAATGAGTTCTGAGGAAGTGCTGAGCAAAAGGAAACAGTTTTGAGTGCTGAAACTATAAAACTGGCTAGTTCTAGCTAAAACTAGCTAGTTTTAGCACCAGTCCCAAGAAGAGAAGCAGGCCATGGCCTATTTGGTTATCCACAGTCTTGTCCCAGATGATGCAAGGGTCTTCAGGCTTGTAGCCTGTTTCTGGTAGATGCCTCAAATAGCAACCAGACCAATCAGTTATGTTAAGCACAGGCACTCACTCTTCAACCAGAAAGAGTCAGGAATCAAGCACTCTGCTCCTACTCTCACCAGGATCAGAATATAAGCACAGATTCCAAGCTGTCACCTATAAAGCAGTTATTAAGCTTTCTGGTGATCAGCAGTCTCCAGGAAATAATGTAACTGCACTCCTTCTCTCACCAGGAGAAAACAGAAGCACTAATTCCAAGATGACTATTGAGCGGCAGAATGTGGGCTCTACAATAACTGGTGGTCTTGCAACAGATGCTTAAAAGTAAGTTAAAAAAATGGTTTATCGTAAACACTGCAGTGTGCACTAGAGGAGTTAGATTTGAAAGTAGGCAACGTAAGTTTTACCTGTCTAAAAGTTTTAGTGGAGAGTCACTATTTTGAAATCAGCAAGATAGATTGAATGGGGGTGGTCACTTCTGTATTCTGGTACTATGGAATACAGTAGGATGGCCAATAAATTTAAATAGTTGAAGGGGGGTGATTTCACAAAATGATAATTTTGTGGTTACTCACACCAGCCAGTAAAAGCAGAGAGGAAATGAGATATATGGTCAAATTAACATAAGGAGCAGGCAACTAGAAAGAAAGTGGTGTTTAAGAACATAACAGTAACCTGGTAGGAGGGTGGGAAAATGTCTGTGGTCTCTTTTCAAGTTTTAGCATGCAGTTAAAAGCAAAATACAAGTAAAACCCAGTATAAAGAAAACAAATCACAGGATACAAAATAGAAAACGCCAATAAAGTAATAAAAACACAACAAATAAAAAGCAAACTAACCTTTCCCTCATAGCAAACTGGAGCAGAATCTGGGTGAGCCTTTCCAGTAAAGCACCATATTCCATGCTGCAAGAAACCATCTTACAATAACATTCCAGGCCAGGTGAATACTTAAAAAAGTTTAAAAAGTTAAAAAGTCCCTGATTTTGAACTTTTAACCTTTACACACACACACACACACACACACACACACACACACACACACACACACACACACACACACACACACACACACACACACACACACACACACACACACACACACACACACACACACACACACACTTACACTTGTATGATGATCAATTATTTATTTATTGAGAATTGATTACTGGGAAATTCTGACTGGGAAGGAGCCCATTTTCAACGGACACCCAGGCAGAAAATCTTCGAAGTATTACAAAATATTTTAAGAAGAAGAATTTTACTGTCTTTAAAAAATAATACAAAAAGCAATGACAGTTTAAATAGTTATACCAAATTACATATAATATGAAAACATTGGTTAAGATTAGATACAATTTATATGACAATGACGTATTAGTTAGATTTCATCCAATTTATAGTGAAATTAAAGGTAAGTTAGCATAATCCAAACAGGAATTCCAATAAGAAGTGAAAGAAAGCTAGGAGAGAAGGAAGTGAGCGAAGAAGGGAGACTAAGGAGATATAAGGTAAGAATAGGTATTGGTTCACAGACTCATATGCCTTGTGTTACTTTTTACAGTATTACCATGGTTTAATTTCTCCAAGTCTTTTGGGTTTCTAATACCATGATAGGAATGTATCCCATTCCTAGGTCAAGGTATGATTAAACTGCATGAAATTGGTATTGTTTCAGTCTTTGATGTTAGCCAAAAGTGCTCTTTGCAGCACCTGGAGTGAGACCAGAAATCACTCCTTCTACAATTCGTACAGTTACATGTATTGGCAGCATATCTAAATATGACTATAAATTCTTTTTTATGAGATCCATTGCTCATGCTACTATTGGAACTGTGTGCGTATCTTTCTTCCACATTGCTGTCATTTCTGCCTGCAAATCCTGTTATTTCATGACTTTGAGTCTCTGTATATAAAACACCGGAATCATTGGCTGTAGCAATTTCATAACCAGTGCTGCTTTTGCCTTCTTTTCATGGATTACTACATCTGGTTTTCTCACATGTATTTTCTGAACTGTTGTTAATGGGTGATTCCATGCGATATATACTTCATCATTCTCTATAATGCTTTGTGGTTCATGTTTCCAGTGCTTCTCAGCTGCTTCAATATTATAATGTTTGCATAATCCCCACTGTAACAATCTTGCCACATTATTATGCCTTTCAGTATACAGGCCCTCTGTCAATAGTTTTTGAAACCCAGCAACAAGATGTTTGACTAGTTCTAGTTCAGTTTTACAGAATCTGCATTCGTATGTTTTTCCCACAATGGACTTTGTAAACCAATTTATACAATCTACTATCCTGGACCGCTAAAATTAACCTTTCATCTTTTGGTTTAAATTTACCTCTCCTTAACCATTCCTGCATCATAGGTTCAGAGGTTCATAGGTAGGTACTAGGCTATCAGCCCAAGTGCCTAAGTAAGCCTAGCCAACAAGGTTCCCCGGCTTACACTACCCAAGAAAGTTAATTTCCTGTGCCCCTGTCGAGCAGAGCCACAGAAGTGATCCCCGAGGTGAATTTCCTATTTCCCATCCACTCATCAAGATTTTTCTTAGAGTGCTAAATCCTTAACAACATGTGATTACTCCAGGAGTTTTCTGTACTTGCCACAATATTTATGCCTTTTTACATTTCATGCCTTCTCATCTGATCCTTTCTTTTGTTTTTTGACACATGTAGTTGCTGCCTGATTTTTGTCTACTGTTGGTTTGATTTCCATTCCTACTTAAAACCAATATGCTTTGATAAAGTAAACACAGAAGTCATCTTAGACTTGTTCTCCTCATGTCTTAAAACTTTCACCATGTCTGGATCTGGTGAGGCCAGCAGATATGTATGCAGTCCACGACTGCAAATCTATACATGTAATCAGTTTTGAGGAATCTCATGCCTCCTTCACAATGAAAGATATATAATTTTCAGATACATTGATTTTTATATAGCATTTTATAAGCATGAAGCCTTTTCTTATTTTCCTGTCCAACTGATCTATTACCTTTTGGGTCCAGTCGATCACACCAAAACTTTAAGTTAAAACAGGAAGAGAAAATTAGTTTATAGTTTGGACTTAGTTCCTAGATGTCAGGACTGTTTTCAATATTAGTTTTAACCTTCGAAGTATTCCTTACTGAGTTTTATTCACATTTGTTCATGTTTTATTACTGCTCCTTCATAAATTCCTAAATATTTATGCACTCCTTCCTGCTAAAATTCCTTTATATCACATTCCTGTAGCAGACTGACATTTTCTTGGTGCTGCAGCTTTCCTGCTTTAAATGTTGCTTTTGCACATTTATCAAGACCAAATGACATTCTTATATTATCTGAGAAACTTTTAACTACTTGCAGTTGTGCTTTCATCTCCTCATCTCATGAACTATACAGTTTTAAGTCACCCACAAAAAAGATGAAAAGTGTTTACAGTTGGATGTTTTCTGGAAGCCAAATTATAACTAAGACTTTATCTATTAAGTCGATAGCTTAATGAGTTAAGGGCAAGCCAAAACAGCAGCAGCAACAAAGAATCACCCTGGAATATTTCCCTTTGATTTTTTTATCCCTGAGATAATAATTTCACCTTTGCCATGACTTAAATGCAAAGTGATCTGCCAGTTTTTCATATTCACTGTAATGTAACTGATCAATATGGTATGTATGTTATACATCTGTAAGCACTCCTTGATCCAGGAATGTGGGATGTTATCAAATGCTTTTGTTATAATCTATCCATACCATACTTAGATTCTTCCTCTTCTTACAATTCCCTATTATGATTTCATTTAGAAACAAATGAGCCTTTAGGCCATATGGCAGCATAATGGTACAGTGGTTAATGTTGTTGTCTCATAGCAAGAGGTTCACTGGTTTGATTCTTTCTCTGTGCATTTGTGTGAGTTTCCTCCAGGTGCTCTGCTTTCCTTGCACATTCCAAAGACATGTTTCTCCCCAGGCCTCTGCTGAAAATAGACTCTGTCCTAGTTGACCTTCCTGGTCGGCAAATGTTATGTTAAATAAATTATGACTTTGTTTTGTTATCCTTTTCTTCTATTGCCAGCATTGAATTTTCTTCTAAATGATTATATACTCTGTCAGTATTATTTCCAGCACATAGCTTGTTCATCATCAGAAGGTAAGTTACTGGTCTATAGTTTGTAGGATGGCTTGTATGTTCACTCTTAAAGAAGAGTATCATTTTTCCTGTTGTTAATGAGGTTGGTGTCTGTTCGGTATGCAAATATAAGCAGTTCCTACTGACGACTACATCTTCATGTAAAGATGTTAATACTTTTAGCCAGAAGTCAGATGTTGTATTTGGGCCTGGGTTTTCCCATCTAGGAGCTTTTCTTAATTTTGTCTCACTTTCTCTGGCTGTTACTTCATGCCATTTAATTTCCTGTACATTTAAACTTCTTACTGTTTCTTTTACTGCTTCTTTTACTTCTTCCATCTATTCAGCATCTTTGTAATTTTCCAGAGTCTTCGTAAATATTTCTCCAAAATGTGGCTATTTCTTCTTTCTTGCTGGTGTTTCTATTTCTTTTATTTTGTTTCCCAAGTCTCTATAAAACGTTTTTGTGTTGTCAAAGAACTGCTTTTTTGTAGTTTTCCTTTTATGTTTATTTGCTATATTCTGTTTTTCTGTTTGTACTGATATCTTTATTATTTGCAATAGTGTATGATAGATTCTGGTCTGTTCTGACACTGCACATTGCTTTTATCATGTCTGTCTTTCTAAGTATTTTTGCTGATCTATTCCTTCTTCTGTACTCTTAATTTTAAGAGTGACACTTCTTATCTGAATTGCTTTCTAGTTTTCTCTTTTCGATGCCTTCATGATGGTATTTTAATTCTTCCCTTCCTTTCCTTAGCTGTTGCTCTGCATTTTTGTGGTAAGACTTCATCTGTTATTAATTTAGCTGCACAGTAATTTATCCTGTTTACTTCTGTTGCATCACATGGATTTCACTATACTAAAGCCGCTCATACTGCACCTTAGATTTTTACCTGGCATAGTTTGGAGTCTGAGTGACATTCTACAAACAAGGTGTGCATTATCTGGTGCGCTGCATAATACCTACTGCAGTATTTCATCTTGCGTACCAACCTCACTATTATTTTTAAAATAAAAGCTTGCAGCAGTTAATGGAAGCTGAGGAGTTTCAGCATTGTCGGCATAATCTAGAGTTAACAACTATGGCAACTTCCATGCCACAAAACACATACCCCTTTTTGAAGAAATGGTGCACTAAAAACACAACTTTAACTCTCCTACCCCATCAGAATGAATCACATCACATAAGTGCCAACCTAAATTGGTTCTCTGCTGTACATCTGCAGAGACTCCACTGAACCACTCAAAATGCTGTCACCTGACAAGAATGCTGCTACAGATTGCCTATAATGCAGTTCAATGAAGGAAAAAAAGAGTATAGCTGCCTTGTGCTTCTTTAAAAAATAAAGAATGGCATCCACTTACTTTTCTTTGCAGAAAAAGAAGCACAAAGTAAAATGGATCCTTTTTCATAATTACATATATTGTTTAATATTCAAAAAACTAACTTGAAAGTTTGTAGTCGGGAAAGACTCATCTTGCTCTGTCATAATGTGTCTAACCACATTCCTTAGCTTTGTTGTTAAACACACTGTACCACAGTTAAACTAAGAGTAGCCTGCTAAGCTCCAGTTTCTAATCACAGCAACCAATGTGTGATAGCATACAGAAAAAGAGAACTAGTCTCAATGAAATGTACATCTATTAATGTCCTTTTATAAACTTAGAAGACCAAAGACAAAGAAAACCAACTTGGTTCAATGTATTCCAAGACTGAAATTGATTTACAACACTGGTTGTTTATTTTAAATTGTATAAAGGAAGTACCAGTCAGAAATTCAAGAAAGAAGCTTTTTTAGGGGGCAATAAATTGGAATGTGCTGACAAAAGCCGTACAGTTCAGCGGAAAGGATGGAATACCAATGACATAACCAGAAATTAAATACTGTGCTCATGATGTTATTCCCACAGCTTAGACTGTACACTTCTAGCTCTCAACACTGCCAAGAATTCAAAAGTCAAAGCAGCGTCAGTTAAATAATTTGCAGTAACATTGCATTCTCACATAACTGGGTGTTTGCTTTCACTTGTTCTGTATTTGAAATCGTGGACCTTTAGTCAGCTGATGTGTAGATTTGCATCTGCAAATAATTCAGGGAAACTAGATGATAGCTTTAATGTCTAAATATAAAATTAAATACCTACTTTACTGAATTAAAAAGCCATGCTGTGTTCACTTTTATTTTTGGATCCTTGCTGTGAAGAAGTGTCTCAAGCCTGCAGTAGCTATTTGACAATAAACTTCAGTTTTTAAAAGCTGATATCAACTATTCAATAATCCAGACAAACACTCATTCGGTTATGAACCATTATGAACTGAAATGTCGTGAAGCCATGTACTTTTCACAACTTACCCTTCAGCACTGCAGTGCATGTAGGGAAATGTAGTCTTCTCCACTAACAATACCTGTGCTGGGAACAGGACTACAAACAGAATCATGCCTGGCACTTTGCTTATTGAAGTAACCTCATCTGCCATCCAGGCAAGTCTCAAAGGCTGCATAAGGAGCAACTGTGAGATGATGCAATCCTTAGGTCATATGAAGTACAGTGAGTGAAAGAATCAATGACAAGTGCAAGGCCCTCTGTGAGCATAGGGCCCTATTTGAAAAAATGGTTAAATTGGACTAAGGACAGCCTTGATTGCAACAACTGGCAGGACTGACATTTTTTTATTTCTGTAACATGGTTTGATGTCGATTCTTTCCCACATAGTTAACTGGAATATATAAGTTATCATAATTTCTGAAAAATACAGAATGGTGGCAGTGTTTCTCTGTGTGCGTGTGTGTGTGTGTGTGTGTGTGTGTGTGTGTGTGTGTGTGTGTGTGTGTGTGTGTGTGTGTGTGTGTATGTGTGTGTGTGTGTGTGTGTATATGTATATATATATATATATATATATATATATATATATATATATTAATACTGATGTTATTTCAGAATGTTAGCTGCTATAAAATTGTAGCAGGTGTATTCATTCTACTAAAGGGCAGTATACATTTTTCAGTTTTCACAGAAGTCCAGTTTAGTACCAGATAAAGTGACTGCCATAAGATCACATATCAGCAGGCTAAACTACCAATATCACTTAGATGTATGGGATATTAACTTTGTGCACATTGTTTGGAAACTACACACTTCAAGCAGGGATAGTGTTATTGCATTTATGGATTCTATCTCTAGACTGTGTTATATTCAAAATGTGTCTGTATCAACTTGAGCAAATAAAATGTTGATATTATATTATCTCATCTAGAAACTAAAGTACAGTTTATTCCAACTGTATGTATACTAGGCAGTTCTGAAATTCTTAAAATTAAAGTATGCATTTCTCATTGTTTGGAGCTTCCAGCTAAGAAGTTAAGAAATGTAACAGAATAGATTATAACCATATTTCTACAGTTATTTGTGAATTTGTACTGGATGACTGGAACAGTTCATGTTGTGATAAATGGCAAATACTTTATAATGTTATAACTACTCTGATCAAACATCACCTAGCATTTATTAAAATAAAAAATAATAGAAAAACAAACAGAATAGCAATAAACTGCCATGGTGAAATGCAGTTTGAGTTAGAAAAGTAGCCAGGAAATGCTGGTTATGGAGGATCCTTAAAACATTTTTCTTGGAGATAGAAAACATTCACTAAATATGATTACAAAGTCTCTTGCTAGGATAATCCATGTAAGAAAATCATATTTATGAGAAGTTGTTCATAATCCATACTTTGGTAGGTAGAAAAGCTCTTATTAATTATGCTAAATCTAAAACTTGTCATCACAATAGTCCTAATTACCTGTTATATGCATTAAAAGTGCCTGTAAGTTCTGCAGTGGGAATTGGAAGCACATGTTCTGTGATTTTTGTTTTGGCTATCTCTAACACACTATTGACAAGTAGTTTGTCCTTTGAATCCAAGAACGCCAAATATCCATCAGTTATTAAGTCCCTTATAAAAGAGGTTTTACAGGACTTAAAATACAGCAACAGGCCAATGTGATGTTCCTGATGTATAGCTCCTCGGTTTACCATGATTTGGCAAGGTTGTTCCAATTAGTGTTATTTGAATGATATGGAAAAGTGCTGTTGTTGTTCCAGTTTTGATTTGGTGCTGTACCATATCATAGGAGCTATAGACACATAGGTCTGACATGAATACTTGTGAATTTATTTGAAAAGTTAACATTTAAACTAATACTATCATATTTAATTAAAGTACATGATGTTACACAACATGGACTGTCCACTAGAAACTCTCACTTTTTTCTAATTTAGATCAGTTCTGTAATTCATGATATTGATGGAATAGGGCAGAGCTTCCCCACTCATGCAATTTATTCTGATTTAAGCAACAATCATCGATAATGCCCTCCATGATATGAGTGTTCATCAACTCAAAGAGTGAAAACTTTAATGTTTTCATTGTTAATTATATTAATTATTAACTAGATTATTAATTAATTAACTAATTCATTAAAACATTGCATACTTCAAGTTCAAACAGCCAGCTATTTGTCTAGACCCATGGGAGAGTAATGAGGTATACACAGGTATATGTGTTAGGCCATTTTCTCTTCAGCATTTCATGTCAATGCCACTTACAAATGACATAAAAGTAAGACATTTGAGGTTAATCACTTTACCTATAAATAATAATTACGATTTTTGTAATTTTGCAAACACACCTAGATTGATGAGCTGATAGGCTGGTCTTAAAACCATCTAGTTTTGTTTAATATTAAAAAAAGGGTGAGTTCTATGTATTCACAAGACGGTGTACATTGGTATGCTAGTAAGAATTTATGGAAACTATATTATGATGACTTTTGTTAGAAATTATCTGAATTTTGAACACCATATGCAGCATATGGGCACAGAGTCATATGTTATGAATTTAATAATAATAAACATTTATATTAGATTAACCAATCTATTGCAGGTATTATGTGTAGCCCTGATACATCCTTACATTCAACATGGATCTTCATTTTACTTATGCTCAATATCTGAATACAAAAAACTTGGAAGAATACAGAAAATGTATAATATGTAATGATGGAGGACTTAAACACCAGCCCTTTAAAAGGAGATGATATTATTTTTATTGTACACAGTATTTTATAGAGTTAAGTGGAGGAATTTTATTTAGCCGTAAAATTGGATACATGATGAGGATTGACAGCAAACATTATATTTTATTGAATTAGGATTAACGCACTAAAAACAATAATCTCAGCTTCCATGAAAATACATTTTTTTAATATGGGTAATAAGGTTGTAAAGCAGACTAATTCTGAAGCACTCATCATCCTTAGCCTTCTAAAAAAATATCTAAGTAATGGTTAAGTGAAAACTTTTATTTAGGTCACAGACTCAAAGAAAACAGTTAGTTGCAGTTGTTAGACTGTTTCTATTATAGGAATCGTTGAACATTAAATGTAGACTTTTTGAATGTAAATTAAAAGATGGCTAAATCTTGAATTTATGTTTTTGAATCAGCAAGTAATAAATTAACAATGGTCACAGAATAATAACAAATAATAACATTACCCTCTTAAACCTACCTTACATACATTATAAATCAAATGGGAATTTTCTTTCCCCAACAACACCATTCCAGTCGTATTTAGTTGAAAGAAAGCACTTGATACTTTTTGTGCTGTAGAATATAGAGTAGGAAGGACCACTCACTGTTTTTTCCCTCTTTCATCCTCTGCAGAGGAGTTTGCCTCTTACTGTTGCTACATGATTTACCTTAGAAATATTAAAATCTGTATTTTGTTTTCTTTTTTTCTTTCTCTGTTTTTTTTCTGCTTAGTTACTACCCACAATCTGATATAGGCAGCATTGGGTTCATGAAGTCAGCAGGTACTTTAAAAAAAGTGCAGTCTGTGGTGGAAAAATTTGCTTCAGAGACGTTTTCTATCACTTACCTATTTTTGCCTTCTTGTGTCTTCTGCTTTGTAGTATTTTTATGGAGACAGATAGAAAGGAAGATAGATAGATAGATAGATAGATAGATAGATAGATAGATAGATAGATAGATAGATACTCATTAATGAGCCCAGCCCAAATTCCCAATTATGCAAAAACACTGTTTGGTAGAGTGATTTACTCAAGTTCTCAGTAGGCAAATTAATGCTGAGGGGATCAAACTCTAGTCCACAGGAACTAGGTCATTAATGGCTTATACACTTGATCCTCTGTGCCAACTTTCCTCTCAGGAAACAAAATGGTTGCTGTACTTTGTATGTAAGAATATCACTTCCACAGACTGGAATTGCATTTTCCCTCCTTACACTGTAATTTTTATATTGCTATTACGTTAGGTAAGCACCAGAGATCAGTTCATTAGTGCAAGCAATGTCACTGCTTACACAACGCATTCACTGGAAGATTTTTTGTTGGAGGTAAAGTTACAAATAGTAGCAGGATATCAGATATATCTGTGGGCAATTGTAATATTACATACTGCCCAGAGAACAAGTCTACTATCCCTAGAACCTATACAGTCATACTCTGAGACATTTTAGTCTTTTTCCACTTTCCAAGCATATTTATGATAAATTATATATGTTTTTTCCCAATTTTAAGTAACTTGTTTCACATAAAACCAGTAAAAACAATCACAATCAGCTGTGTGTGCTATTTAATTTAGATGCACCTATCAAGTTGTCACAGTTATATACAGTTTGGAGGGTACTAGGCATTATATTTACAATGGCTAGACATGTGTAAGTATATAGTCCATAAATTCATTTGCTTCATGGATCTATAGTCTCTATCAGTTGTTGTACTTTGGACCAGAAGTTAGGAATGAGTTTTTTTTTTTTTATAATTGCTTGTTGTTTCTTGACAAAATTACTCCTCTCAGAAGGTGCAGAAAATCTGTAATTTGAAAAGAGTCACAACTTTCATACGGTCTAGTAATTGCATTAATGGTCCATAAAATGTAAAACTGATCTTTTATTCAGAGTTTGAGGTAAAGGAATTTTAAACAACACAATGCTTCCTGGAAAAGAAAATGTTTCAGACCATAGAGCTTTGTAAGAAAAAAATAATATTTCCACAATATTCATGCTGTCCTACACACTCATATAAAATATATTTCCAATCTGCATGGAGGTTCATGTTTCAGCTCTGAAACTCATCCTATTGTCTTTGTGTATTTGCTTTGTATTTTTGGAGTATAAAATGTTCTATGTAGGCATTTCTATCTGATTATTTCCCAAAATAGAAAAACTAAGTATTCTCTACAGATATTAACATATGCAATCTGTTATTATCAGTTGCATTGTTTTTTTTTTCATTCTCTAATAAAAAATCCATACATTTTACTTATTCCTTCTTTATGTTCTAATAATATTCTAAATTACATAAAGTCTGAGTATGATTTTTATTATAGACAATTTGACACAATTAGGCAAACAATTTCAGAATGGCTGTCATGTTTTCTTGTATTACTTTGCAAAATCTGTTCTGTGCATGTATTCTGATTGTCTATATCAACAAATTGTCATTGGATTCTAAACAAAATTCAGATTTAATATCATTTAAGTTTTTAAGATATTTTTGAAAGCAATTGCACTAACTATAAATCCTCTTCCTTTCCATTGTTCCATTTTTAATAGGTTGAAGTTTATTATCCAACCTTTTGAAGCAGAAAAGAGGACCAATAAATGAAACCTATTTTGATGTCTATGTGTCCCATGATAAAAAAAAATAATTTATTAATTTTTAAGACGTTATTAACATAGGTTGGGCTGCATTGTGAATATATATTTCAATTTATATAATTGTATTAAAGTTATGCACTGACTCATAGGATCATAAGATCATAGGAAGTTACTAGGCTATTTGCCCTGAGGCCTTTACAAGCCTAGCCAGGAAGTTACCCCATGTTCCAACAAGTCAGCATCCTATGCCACTGTCCAGCAGGGACACAGGTGGAATCCTAGGAGTGTATTTTCTGTTCCACATCCAGTTATCCAGGTTGTGCTTAAAAAGGGTTAATGAGGTACTATGCTCCTGGAGAGGGAGTCTATTCAACAAAAGGATGAGCCTCTGGGACACAAATCTATCCTGCCAACAAGTTCTATTATTGATGTCACAGACCAGGTTGAGGTCGTGCATGTGGGTTACTCAAGTGGAGCTTGACTTGTGGATATGCAGCAGGGCCGTTAAGCCAGGGTCTGAGATTGCTTTGTATACCAGACAGAGGTCACCACTGAGGAGTCTGTAGGAGACTGAGTAGAGGGACAGGGTTTTTAGCCTATCTGTGTAGGGTAGATGTTTGATGCCCTGGATTCTCTGGGTCAGGATCATCTGTGGTCTCTCAAGCTGCTGCATGTGCTTTGTGAAGTACATGCCGAAAGGGGCATTGTACTCAATAATGGGTCTTATAAGGGAAGAATACAGGCATGTTATGACTACCTTGTCCCTGGATGATATACCCTTATTAATGAGGTGGGCCATGTATAAAGTTTTCCGTACTACAGAGGCAATATGGTAGTCAAAAGTCAGTTTGCTATCAACCTGGGTACCCAAGTACCTCAAGACTGATTGCACGCTTAGGACCCTATTATCAATGTAATAATTTGTGGGGAAGTCACTATCCCTGAAAGAGATGATGATGCATTTTTTGGCATTCAGTTTGAGGCCATGTTTCTGGCACCAGTCATTAGTTTGGGCAAGACCCTCTTTGAGGATGTCCACATCTCTAGGGGAATTGATGACAGCACCCAACTTGTAGTTATCTGCAAACTTGGTCATCCATAGCCCACTAGATTTGGCCTGCACTTCAGAGGAGTATATCCCAAACAGCAGAGGCCCCAAGACCGATCCCTGGGGTACACTACTTATTATGGGTCTACTACTTGAGATGGCTTACCCTATTTTGAATAGGTGGATTCTATCAGTGAGCCAGTTTGCTACCCATCTGGGAACATATGTATTGATGCCCAGTTGGGAGAGTTTATCTATTATACCTGATTGGGGAATAGTATCAAAAACTTTGGTCAGGTCAAGGTAGACTGTGTGCACCATCTTTCCCTCATCTATGGCCTGGTGACTCTCTAAAAGAAGTCGAAAAATTTACCAGGCATGACCTCCCCGTGATGAAACTTAACTGTGTGAGATCAAGTATCTAGAGGTTGCCAATGTCCTTGTTAATGAGGTCCATTATAATCCACTCTGTGGCCTTGCAGATCTGGCTAGTTAGGCTGATGAGTCTATAATTTTCTGGATCGGTGGACGCTCCACCTATGTGCAAAGGGATGACAGTTGCTGTCCTCCACTCAACTGGCTTGAAGCTGGTATTCAGGATTTGGTTGAATAGGGTGCCTAATGGTGCTGCAAGTTCCTGCCTGAGTTCATGTAGGATGCAGCCTGGGATGTTATCGGGTCTCATGGAGGCTGTATTTTTGCCTTAGAGAGGGTAGTGATGACTTGCTCCCTAGAGATAAGGGGAGGGGGCAGGTACTGGGGATGCTTCACTGAACCCATCTGCCAGCAGGTTGGCTATATCTACAGCATTTGTGTATGTGGTGTCTTTGACCACCAGTTCTGGGCAGATCTGGGTGCTTCCCTTGAGATTGCAGACATATGTGAAGAAGGCCTTATGATTGTCTTTAGTGAATGTGGCCAGTATAGACTCAAAGTTTGCTTTGGAGTGCTCTTATTTGCTTGTTCAGGCTAAGGAAAGATTGCTTCCAATTAGGCACCTGCTCCTTCTTGGTCCTGTTCAGCAATTATTTTTTCCTTTTATTATAGAGTTTATTTATTGTAGATGTCCACCATCAGGTTAATTCTTCTTTGAGGAGGAAAATTTCATTCTGTCTGGTATTCCTGATTACATGCAGCTATATAAATGCTCATATAGTACTTTGGTGTAGGTTTGGATATATGTGCCAGTTCCTATGGAAGGAGAGGGGCTGTGAAGCTGTTCATATCTTTCCTCAGGAGGTTGTAATTAGCTTTGGAGAAGTTTTTTTGTTTGACCCTAGCTTGGGGGTGGGGGTGCCGGGGGAGATGGTGACTTCAAAAGTGACCTCTTTGTAGTCAGATCTTACCAGAGATTATGACACTGTAGGGATGCTGCAGTGGTTAATCATGCTGGTTAACACCAAGACCAAGATATTTTCACCTGTTGTGGGGGTGTCAACCAACTAGTCCAAGGCATTTGCATTGACGAAATCAAGGAATCTCTGGTCCTGTGTGTTTTGGCATGAGTATTTCTTCCAGTCTATGGTTGGGTAGTTCAAATCACCCAGGACCAGACTAATGGGTTGAATCTTGATAAATTCAAAGAGGTCCAGATAGGTGGAGTGTGTATCTTGAGTCAAAGTTGGAGGCCTATAGCTAGCTATGATTTCAATAGGGGTCTTGTCAATTGTTAACTTCACCTGGAGTGCTTCCTGTGCATCATATTGTTTGACCAGGCTAGAGGTGTGTATGTCTTTTATATATATTGCAACTCTACCTCCTTTTGTTTTGCTGCCCATGTTTTGGGGTCTGAATGAATGATAGGATGAGTAACCTGGTATGGCTGGGGTGACAATGTCTGGAAGGTTTAAGCTTCAGACTCTGGGCCTTTAGTGTCCATCCATTTAACCCTTTGATTTGATATATACTTCCTGGTGAGGAGTTATAATATTGTAGTTCTGTAGGTATTGCCACTTGCATGTATTGGCATTAAGATAGTTCTCCTTCAGGCTCATTAAAGGTAGTATCTGCTATGTATTGTCATCCAGCAGATGTTTACATAATGTATGCCTGCCTTAATCGGATTATGCCAACCTAAAGTTTTATTATTATTTATAATCACACTGTTATACAATAGACGTGCGATGTAAATGATCTGGTGCTTTATGAGACTGTGCTTCCACTGGGAGTGGTACCATTCATTCATTCCTCATAGAGCTCATATTTTGCATGATGGGGTTTTCATAGGAAATATCTTGACTTTGCTTCTCAGAATATCAGACAGTACCCATATCGGTGGAAGGGATTCTCTTGCCCTGTGAGTGAACCACCAAATGAATGTTACCCTGTACATTAATATGTTTGGGAGTTCAAAGCCTTCACTGTTTTAGTTGAAAAAGAGCTTCTGTCTTATTATTCAGGGTGTGTTCCCATCTCACAGAAAGTTACCTATCAGCTTCTGACACTTATGAAATGTAAAAAGGTAAAAAGGTAATATTCAGGAGTTGTTTCAGTAGAAAAATAATTTTAAGCATAAGGATCATCTTTATGGCTTGACGTCGATGAAGAAAGTGGAAATTCTGATTGTATAACCTGTAGAAGAGGGCTTGTGTTGTGTTCTAATAATTTTCCCATGTTCCACTTGATACAGATGTCCAAGTATTTGCATTCTGTAACCACTTGTAGTGAAGAATCTTAACAGCTCCAAAGTATATGTGTTAAGTGGAAAATTATCGTTTTCTGTATATTATTAACTAGCCCAGAATAATGGATGACCTCTTTTATTGTACATATTATCAGCTCCACATTATCTACAGGGTCTATAATCCAAACTACAGTTTTTTGTATACCATATTAATAGGAGCTGAACTGCACTAGCCAGTATGATCCCCACTCTCTGTATGTATTTTATATTAAATAGTGTCAATATTAAAGGCAACCAAGGCAAATAGATGGGGAAGAGCAGGAACCCCCGACTTCTGCCACATCTAATTTTAATTGGTTGTTATAAAATCTGATTTGAAAAAAAATCTGTGCATAGGGGTTCACATATAAAAGTTTACAGTACTTTATGAACTCAGTAGGGAATTCTGCCCATATATGTTCACATTAACTCCCACTTTTTTGAATTGAAAGCCTTGTTAAATTCTGCCAGAATTGTAGCTCCAGGCATGGGCAGCTCACTGTAAAACCTGTGAAGCTACAGCCTAACCAAATCTGGGCTCCCTCCCTCTCTCCCTTTAATAAATCCCAAATGATTTGGTCCTACTAGACTAGGGATTATTTTGTCTAGTCTGTTAATAGCTTAGCATACGTTTTTAGTCTACTTGCAATGGTGGGATAGGGCAGTATCTACTAGGATCAAGCAGGTCCTTGTTAAGCTTTAGATGCATGATGACTTTTGATCTAGTAATTTCTGAAGGGAAACAGCCCCTTAAAATGCTGAACTTGAAGACGTTTACTAGTGACTTGGCTAGTCTAGATTTAAATTCTTTGTAGAAATCCACTTTAATTTCATCAAAGCCAGGGGGCTTTCCCCTTTTTTCCACTAAACACAAAGGATTTTTCAGAATTTCCACATTCCTGGATGACAGTAGTGGGAATCTGATGTTAGTTAAATAATGCAGCACCTCCATGGCCTGTATTTTACTTTCCTTAAGTGACACCTGTTGATTTGTCAATATTGACTTTATATCAAATACTTTAACCCACAGATATTAATCACCCTATGGCATTCCTTGCATTTTATTGTCATTAACTTCTGAGAAGTAAACTCTTTTGTGCAATAATATAGCTTCAACTTTCCCATTTGCACACTACTTCCTTGTAGAAGATATTAGTATACTTTAGTCCTTTTTAAGAGACCTGATTCGATCCTGGATTCTGTTCTTATTCCCATCCTACTGAATTAAGTAGAGCTTCTTAGCTGTGAGTATAACTATTACTCTCCTTGAGCATATTATTAACAGATGTCTTCCTCCTGCTTTGGAATTGGATAACCTCCTCTCTATAGCACAATAATAAACACAATTATCTCCTTGCCAAAAGCCCTGTAACCATTCATCAAGATTCTGGATAAATCCTTTGTCTTGCAAAAGGACAGGGGTCAGATCGCCACTGCCAACTTATTACCAGTTTAAGATTGAAATTATTATGATGTGGGAGAAGACCAGGTAAAATGCTCACCTGCCTAACCAAACTGAACCTGTTAACATGTACAAACCATACGTCTAACCTACTCACCACATTTCCTATGGTGCCATATTAACAATGACAAAAATGTTAAAAACTGAAAACCTAATACGTATGTCTAGAAGCACCATGGAGGATTTGAGTAATGATCACACTGGACTTAGAAAAACATCTTCTTAAGTTCAACATAATATGTAAGAGAAAAATGTTACATGTTTAATGGTTGCAAACAGAGATCATGGTACTGTAAGGAACAGGAAATTTACCTTTACCCCACTGTAGCGCAATCTTGGAGTTGGTATACATAATTTGCAGGGGGTATGGGGTTGCAAGGGAGCTTGACCCCCCCCCCTGCAAAAACATTTAAAAAGGTATTTTTTATTGATGTGTTTTAGTGTGTAGGTTATGTGTTTGAGTTCAGGTCGATCTCCATGGTGCCTTTGGACATGAGTATTAGATTCACGATTTTCATCATTTTCAGCATTGTTAACATTTGTTAAAGTTAATTTGCAATCTTTTCATCTCAGCATATTAAATTTTGGTATGATGCTATTTTGATCTGCTAAAGTAGATACACACACACACACACACACACACACACACACACACACACACACACACACACACACACACACACACACACACAGACACACACACACACACACACACACACATATATATATATATATATATATATATATATATATATATATATATATATATATATTGCTGCCAAGCTCTACAATATACTCTTCACATTTTTATTGCAGAGTGATAAGATATAGCTAGTCTCCAAATGTAAAAAGATTTCACAACTATATTCTTTTTCAAGGGAGCTAAATTAGCTAATGCAATGTCAGTGTACTTGTGATTCATTTGGCAGGTTTGAGGACTACAGAAAGTACAAGCATGTAAGTGGAACTTACTGTAACAGCAGATGTTTGAATGATCACTGCTGCAGTAACCATGGCTATATGGATTATATACTGACAAGACTATAACAGATTTCTAGCTTCCAAAGGTTCAGGGCACCTTGTATGTGCCCAAACTGTCAAGCAGCTTGAACTGAGCTAACTAAAAGACAAGTTTGGGCACAAAGCCTTTCAGAGCTTTCATAAAAAAAAAAAAACACTCCAAAGAACAATGGGGCTGGAGGGAGAGAGTGGCTACTACAGCAGTGATGATCCGAACATCTACTGCTATGGTAAGCTCAGCTTACACAACTGCACTATGTTCTTCATATTAATCACTGTTGCAGTACCCTTAGCTATAGCTACCTATATTTGGGAGGTAGAAGAAGAAGGGTCCAAGAACCCCTCTAGAATGATCCTAGCAAAGCTTGATCTCTAGACCTAGAGAAGGAATCCAGTTTATAGTGTTTGTAGAAGTATGTACAGAGGGCCTAGTAACAGCTTCTAGAATACGTCTAGAATCTAGCCCTTTCCAGAAAGACATAGAAGAAGCCATGGTCCTTGTAGAGTAGGACCTGATCATGCTTGGAATATATTTGTCATGGTGAGTATAACAGAAGGTAAGAGTCATAGACAACCATTTGCAAATAGTCTGTTTTGATACCATGTGTCCCTTCTTCTTATATTCACAAGAAATGAATAATTGATCTGATGATCTGAAAGATGTTGTTCTGTCAAGATGGTACCCAAGTTGTCTGTGGACATACAAGGTATGGAGGATCCTTTCTCCTTTTTTAAGACTCAGGAAATAAAACAGGGAGATGGATAGTTTGACTTAAAGTAAACTCAGATACCACTTTATGCATAAAAGAAGGATTAGTTCTCAAAGAAACCATGTCCTTGTGGAAAATGAGGTTGAGCTGACTCACCATATAAGCTTGCAACTTGTAGAGGTCAGCGCAATCAATAAAACTGTTTTCCATGTTAAGAACGTCAAGTCAGCCATATTATCTGATTCAAATGGACCAAGTGTTAGTTTCCCTAACACAAAATTAAGATCACTAGGCAGGGCCATCAGTTTACTTGGTGGTGTCTTATGCAAAACCACTTTTAAGAACATTTTGACATGTGACTGCCTTGAAAGAAGAAGATCCATGGGCAAACATGAAGCTTGATAGAGGAATAAGAAAGGTCATAGGATACTAACTCACACAAATATTGTAAAACCAGTGAACAACTTGCCCCGAATGAGTGCTAGTTATGTTGCTGGCACAAAATAGATAACCTTTTCTAGTTGCTAATATATGACTTCCTAGTAGCAGGCTTTCTTGTCTCCATTAGTACCTGCTGCATGTCCTCAGAAAACAGGTGGCTAAAAGGAATCAAGATATTCATCCAGGCAATCAACTGAAGATGATTGATGTTGATCTGCATCAAATGTCGCTGTACTTGTGTGAGTAGATCCATTCTGTGAGCAAGCTTGTGGTAATTGCCAATGGCCATTTCCAAAATAAGGGAGAACCACTGTTGCCTCGGCCAGAAGGGAGTCACCACAATGATCTTGGAGGATTCCTTCTGAATCTTCAGATGTACCCTGAATATTAGTGGAAAGGGTGAAAAGGCATACAGGAACATTCTTGTCCAAAGAAAAGGCATCTGTCTTCCAAGCCTTCTTGCATGGAGTCATGAAACAGAATTTTGCCAGTTAATTTTTCAGATAGGAAGCAAAGAGGTCTACTTGAGGAACTCCCCACAGATGGATCAAATCTTGGAAGACACTGGGTCTAGTTTCCATAT
The DNA here is from genome assembly GCF_019279795.1 of Protopterus annectens. Lineage (NCBI taxonomy): Eukaryota > Metazoa > Chordata > Ceratodontiformes > Protopteridae > Protopterus > Protopterus annectens. Next base: position 117,982,589 of record NC_056736.1, on the reverse strand, counting down.
GTAAGGGTCTGCTGTGGTTCTATTCAGTCTGCCTGTCACAAAATCTGTCTGTAAGATGTAGGATGCCTGTATAGTGAGATTGTGCTGTGAAGCTATATACCAAGCTAACATGGCTAGTCTGCAAAGGGGTATGACCTGGTCCTCCCTTGCTTGTCGATTTTCCACATCACTATTGTATTGTCTATATAACCACTTGAAGAGGTCCCAGTTACCAAAGAGAATTGAATGCCTTGATCAGGGCAAGCACGTCCTTAATATTTATGTGCTTGCATCTGTCCTTGGTGCCCCACACCCCTGTCACTTTTATGTCTCCTGAAACTGCTCCTGAAGCAAAGTCCAAATTGTCTGTAGTGACTAACTGCCTTGAATCAGGGGGAGGAGGGGAGACCCTGATTTAAAGATATCTGTTGCCTCTACCAAGTGATTTCTCTTCTGAAATCCCCCTGCACTGGGATGTGAAAATATAAAGGGCGCTGATGCTGGGTCCAAAGGGATTTCAGATTTCAGATTTTACTGCATCTTTCTCATGTGGAGTCTTGCCAGGAGTATAATGAGAGCCATAGGTGTAATGAGACCCCCAAACCCTCAGGTATTCCTTCACAATAACTGACATCTGAGGGGAAAACTTTACAAACAGATCTAAATAAAGGAAAATAAAAGCTCTTTGAACTGAGGTGTCTAGTTGGCATCCCAGAAATACAATCCTGTGTGAGGGAGTCAAGAAAAACTTTTGAATGTTCTCTTGGAATCCCAGAGTGTACAAGAGATCTCTCACCCAACAGAAAGATCCCTGACACTTTGGAAAAGACACTGGAAAGATAAGCAAGTTGCCTGAATACAGAAAAATGTGGATACTCTGTAGCCTGCAATGAGCTATAACTAGAGCTAGACACTTTGTGGACACTCTTGGTGCAGTGGATAGTCCAAAGGGTAAGGCAAAGAACCGATAATGTGATACAGACACACAAAACCTTACAAAACGCCTGAAGTCTGGATGAATAGGAATGTGATGATAAGCATCTTTTAAGTCTAGTTTACCAGGAAACTGAAAGAGTAAGAGGAAGCAAAGGTTGTGAAGTGACATTATTTTGAATTTGAGCAATTTCACAAACAGATTTAGATAAGAAAGATTTAGAACTCGTCTCCAAGCATTTTCTTTCTTTGGGACTAAGAACATCCTTGAATAAATCCCCTTTGTCACCTGTAAAGGAGGAACTAGTTATTTCACTCCTTGGGATAGTATGTGATGAAGAAAAGGTGGAAATAAAAGAGTTTAATCTACAGGATGAGGAATGACCCCTCTGAAAGTAGGAACTTCCTCCCACTGCAATCTGTAACCCTTATGAATGATTTTCAGAACCCATTTGCCTGAAATAATCTGTTGCCAAAGGGAAAAAATAAGAGATTCAGACATTCTGCAAGAGAAAGAGGGCCAGGGTGGGAGGAGTTACAAGAAATCTTGAATAGCCATTCAAACTTGTTGGAGTGCCCTTGGTTTTGGGAAGTTTGAGGCTTCCTCCCACTGCCATCTGCAACCCTGATGAATAATTTTCAGAACCCATTTGCCTTAAAACAATCTGTTGCCAAAGGTAAAATAGAGATTCAGACATTCTGGAAGAGAAAGAGATCCAAGGTGGGAGGAGTCACAAGGTATCATGAATAGTCATTCAAACTTGTTGGAGTGCCCTTGGTTTTGGGAGGTTAGAGACTTCTTTTTGGAACCTCCTTGTTACTTTTTAAATTTCTGTTTACCTGAATTCTGTTGAGACTGTTTATTCTGTTTTTTTTTTGCTGAAACTGAATGAGGGAAAAGAAGGTCCTTTGGACAATTTGGAAAAGGAGGGATGAAAAATTCTTACAGATCCCCTGAATCATCTTGCCCTTTTCATCACACTTTTTGATCACCTCTGCAGCAGAGGGGAAAAACAGTAAATCTCTATCTAAGGGAGAATGTATAATCTAATTTTAACATCATCTGGAAGGTTCTGAGAATGTAGCTATGCAAACCTTTTTTAAAACAATATCAGTGGCCATAGCCCTGGAAGAAGTATCAATAGACTCATGTACGCTCTGCAAACAATGAGTACTGACCTGGGCAATAGAATAACCTAAGTCATTTAAAGCAGATTTTTCTTCACAAGTAGAAACAGTAGATAAAACATTCTTCATACTTTCACATTATGTCAGAACAATCTTTCTGAAATTCAAAGTTGCCAGCCATGTTACTAATGGCATCCGCTGATTCCCCAGGGGTTGGCATAGCATTCTGACACAATAGGGTAACCCTCCCTGTTTCCTCTCCCGGGAACAAAAGTGGTTCTCCCTTGCCCTCTGAGGGGACCACAACACCCACAGTGGACATGGCTAATGCTGGTCCCTAGTGGCTACATTTGTGATACAGGTTAAAGTTTTCATTTGCATGGTACATTTACCAGTGCACCATAGAAAAAAGATAGCGAGTCATATTTTTCCCACAGATGATGGGGGGGGGGGTTATCATTGGGTCATGAGAGTGCACCCTCACTGACTAAAATATATCCATCCTCATCATGGAATGAATTGCCTATGGCCCTGCCATTATATACTGCTCTTACACAGTGACAATGAATATAAAATAAATGTTTTACCTTTTAAAAATAATACCTTTTAAAAATAAAGCCAATGTATAACATAAACTTGATCCAAGTCCATCTCTCTATACTGATGTAAGTCAGTTGGAATGGCTTCCAGATATGCTGTATATATGCCTGCCTATTAATATACCAATGCTGTTGAAGTCTGTGGTTCAGATGCATTTTATACCACTGTTAGGGTGCCTATTTTCAAATTACTATGCAACATGAATTTAACTCCCTGGATGAGTTTATATTAATGGTTACAGACAAGAAAGTGGTCTGCATTGTTTTACTGTTCATTATTGGTGGTCTGCATTGTTTTACTGTTCATTATTGGTGAGCTCATTGTACATTAACAATTCTTTAATTCAGTCCTGTTGCTTAGCCATGATTAAACATCTTGTGCATGTTGCTTGTTTTCTAGTAAGCACACTGATCTGTGTTTCAGAGCAGCTATTGTGCTCAGTGTTGTTGAATATTTTTGCAATAATCCATGACTGGCTGTGGTTTGATTGCTATTATACAATCACAATATTTAATGAAAAAAGTCTTACCTGTCCTAAATAATGTCATTGTATAAATGGACTTTATTGTTCTTCTGTAATTTTTGCATAGTCTGAGGTATTGAAGATATGCACTGTACATGCACGGTACATTGCTGTATAATCCCTTTTGTTGAGTTAATTTATTCAGAATGGTAACATTGAGAGTTGGACTTTATTTTTAATAACATGATGTTCTCTACTGAGCACTTTACTGGCCTGAGAAAAAAGCTCTTTATGTTTTTTTTTTCTCCAGAGTTTAATTACTTCACTTAGCAACCCAGAGGAAGTGGAGTTCTTTCTGCGGGAAGCACAATTTACAAAGAGAACACTGACCGGACTGACCAATTAGCGTACATGTTTTTAGATAATAAACTTTTTAAGCAACAGAAAAAAAATGGCTGTTTCTCCATACCACTGCTGGTTTCACTTTCTTTGCTGAACTGTTTTGTAGGCAATGTATCATAATACAAAAAAAGTGATATTCGGAAGAGAGGTATATACAACCAGTCCATCATCTCACACATTGGATTTATTTCTGTTGAGATATCATGGATTTACTATGTGCACACTGATTGGGTTATCCAATCAACATGCAAGTTTTTGAATAGAAAGAAGTCTATATTGTATAAAGGGTTATATCAACTGTTTAGGGTGCATTATATTTTAATGGGAGAAAAAATCTTTCCATTCTGTAATGATATTAAGTTACATTTGGTTGATGCACAAATGAAATATTTATTTGCTTAGTGCAGTTCTCAAAACTTGGAGCCGAGATGTCTGAATGAAGGAATTCTTCCTATTGTTTTGAGATCAAATAATTATACAATGCTTGACTTATCAGATTTCTCCCAGCAGAGTGCAATGTGGTTACATTTTTGAAGTTTAACATTTACCATAATTTTCTTACATTTACGAGAACAAGCATGTGGTTTACATTAATATTTACAAATGACAGAATTATCTACAACATTCTATCTGGCTAGGCTGGCAGCCTTCACATATCTTCACAAGTGTCATCAGATATTGCAGTAATTTCTGCAAATAAAAAAGTTCTTATCATAAATAGTCACTGTAGTAATATGTTAAACATTTTTTCATTAATGTCTGTGCATGTTTGTATAGATATCTATTCAGTTGTCCATAAGACTGAAAAAGATCAGAAGGTGTAAAACTGAGGACTACTCTGATCACCGAGGCACTTAACTTTGCCCTTCATTTTGTAAACCATGAAACATAGTGGGTGAATTTTATAATCATGGATCGCACAAGTGTTCAGGTGGCATCAAGGTATTGTCACTGCTCAGAATCCAAATGCAGTATGTTTGAGCACAGCAATATTGGTTGCATGTGCATAGCTTATGAAGAACCATCCAACCAAATTGTGCACATCTGTAACATTGCAGGTTAGAGAAAAATGTGTAGACATCCTGCACAAATATGTAAGTGGTGAACACATGAAAATCTACTGTGACTTAAGTTTGCTAAGTTAATAAGTGTGGCTTTGCACTACTATCACAAGTTTTTACATGCAAGGAGCTGTGTGAACCTTGGGGTAGCATTATTGGCATGTGGATAACTTAATGTGAAGGTGTCGAGTGATGGACGCCAGTTCATTTCATTCTAGTCTCTGATAGGACAGCATAATTCTGACAAGTTCATAGCAGATGTAATATGAAAAAAAATAATAAAAACGTCAATGCCAGAATTAAATTACTGCAAAAGTGGTCATTTCCTGAACTCCTCATGTCAACCACCTCATTTATCTATTTATATTGAGCTGTTATCTTGTTACTATGGCTATACACAAACAATAAGATTAGAAAATTAACTTTACATATAGAATACCATTTATTACTGCATCACTTAGATATTTCCTAATAAAAGGATAGAATTCAAGTAAGAGGAAATACAGCAGTCTGCCAAAATTCTGCTACTTATTAGTAATCTAGTGGCTGGCTCTGCTGAAAACAGTAAGATAACCTCTGAAAGTGTCTTATCCCTTTAATTCTACCATTTTCTTTTCATTATAAAAAGTTGCATATTTGCATTGATAACAGATTATTTTTTCTGTTTCTTTATTAGAATGTTAAGCACTTTATTCAACAGAAAACACGTATATCTTCAGTAAATCAAATGTCAGTATGCAATATTAATCTGAAATTAGACCACTGAATGTTTAGACTCGCATGATATAATTGCAATGTTTTCAGTTTGTGAGTATTTTTTTAAATTCCTTAAAGAGTTTATATTCGTGTGATATTGCGTTTTAATTTGTCCCAGTCCCCTTCAATAATGCACATCACACCAAATGACATTTGACGACCTTTATAAAATTTCCATAACATAGCTTTGATCACCAACTTTATTAATTACAACTATTCACGATATAATTGATTCTAAATACAGCATAACATCCTTGTAATGTTAATCAGGGCAGCGTATCTATTCGACCTGCCCCAGTAAGCAGCGTCCACACTTCTAGTCACTTACTTTACTTATGAAGCAGCGTCCCATCTCACTTCATACAACATTCATTGTAATGTTAATCAGGGCAGCGTACCTACTCACCCTGCCCAACAAGCAGGGTCCATACCTCTGCTCGCTTACTTTACTTATGAAGCAGTGTCCCAACTCAGTTCATACAACACCCATTGAATTACCTTCCACCAAATAAGCACCATCCTTACCTCAGCTTGCTTATCTATTCATCAAGCTTCCTCCAACTACTCATTTCCTTTCCCCAGATCCTTGAAATGAACATCCAGACATCAGAGGGGGAACAGAAGAGGGCATGTCTATCCCTCTTCTCCTCTTCCCCACCTACCCCCACTGATAAATAACCATACTTCCCACCAATGAAAGAGGGAGGGTGGATGGGTAGCAAGTTCACGCCAAATGTGATTGCTTGACCCAACTACACTAGCCTAAACCTCCTTAGCCCCTCCCCATCATTATCTCATTTCCTCCCAACCATCCCTACCTCCACTTAACCCTTTCACCTACCCAACCCACTTAACTCCCCCTAATATTAACCCAACCCCCCCATGAAGATGTCCTGGGACAACTTAGTTTGTTGACAAACTTCATTTGTCCCGGTCCCCTTCAATAACACACATCACACCAAATGACATTTGACGACCTTTATTAGATTTCCATAACATAGCTTTGATCACCAAATTTATTAATTACAACTATTCATGATATAATTGATTCTAAATACAGCATAACATCCTTGTTATGTTAATCAGGGCAGCGTACCTACTCACCCTGCCCCAGTAAGCAGCATCCATACCCCTACTCACTTACTTTACTTATGAAGCAGCGTCCCATCTCACTTCATACAACATTCATTGTAATGTTAATCAGGGCAGCGTACCTACTCACCCTGCCCAACAAGCACGGTCCATACCTCTGCTCACTTACTTTACTTATGAAGCAGCGTCCCAACTCACTTCATACACCATCCATTGAAATACCTTCCACCAAATAAGCACCATCCTTCCCTCAGCTTGCTTATCTATTCATCAAGCTTCCTCCAACTACTCATTTCCTTTCCCCAGACCCTTGAAATGAACATCCAGACATTAGAGGAGGAACAGAAGAGGGCAAGCCTATCCCTCTTCTCTGCCAACCAGCCTGACTAGGCTGTTCTCCCTCCCTTCTACCCAAAATTGTTCAATTCACTTCCCATAAAGGGAAGATTCAAGCCAATCCACTTCCCGTAAAGGGAAGGGTCAAGCCAAACATCATTTGGTGTACCCATCGTCTATAAACACCTTAGAATCCCGTCATAAACCCCATTGCCATGCCACTGAAACACACCCTAATGAAAAGTAGGATTACTGTGACCCCGTTGTAACACCGGAACATCCACACCAAAAGAACACATACCCTTTTAGCCTGCTGCCTTCAAAGCTGAAATCATGGCTCAACCTGAATGTACTGACAGCCTATAACCACAACAAAACCACAAATTATAACCCTTTGAACTCAAGACGGCACCCAGTCAAACAACTAATAGCAAATCTCACACCCAAGAGCCTGTTAACTGTAGCATATCACCTTAGCCCACCCACTACCCAGTTCTATATGTGCAACAACTCCATTACCATAGGGAACAGTCTAACTCCAACTTTAATGTCCTACCCTAGCTGGCAGAAAACAAGTCCCCCCTTGTCCTACAGCTGCCTTATCCTGCAATCAATCTCCTTTAAACCAAGCTTCCTTTAAACCTTCTAACTCCCCTGTAACAACACACCCAGTTTCTAAAACCACCCCCAACACTATCCATCTACCCCAAAGAACATCTCGGTGAAATAACCCAAAGGTAACCTCCACAGTGAAACACACCAACTTATTAACCTCTACCAAAGTAATCACCTTAAAGTAGCTGAAAACCCCCCAAAACCTGTGTTTGAAACAAAACATTGCCTTGTATATACAATAACAATAACAATACCTCCTTATCCCACTACCAAACAACTGGATGGGTGAGTAAACTCACCCTAGGGTTCTACCCCTGTCCCAAGAAAGACAATAGCAGCAGCACGTAGAAATAAAAATCGATCTTGGCTACCTACCACACATGATAAATGCTAACCACAGAAATGAAGCCAGATGTTGTCTTGCTTGTAATCTCCCCAAAGCTGATTGTGTAATAACGCCCTATGATTCTAAGATTGTTGTGACTCAACCCCACCCACAGCAATGTGCCTTAATGAATATTATATAAAATAAATTACTTGTAAACTCATCAAGCCCACTACAGAATCCTAAACTCTTACCTATGGCTAAATGGCTGATGCTCCCTTTAGTGGGAACAACTTTCCAACATTGATCTAATATACTGACGGTACCACCAATTAAACTTGAAATCAACTCAAATGCCTGTCCTTCTCTGGCTAGCCATGTAAAGCCTCTACCAAACTCAACTTTGAAATACACTTACTTCAGCCAGTAACTGTTGCCCAATTGAGCCCATCATGTGTAACCTCCTCGCTCGTCACTGCCTCCTTCATCTGCAAACCTCACTGTGTGGCGCCACCACTGGTACCCATGACACCACCATATGCAAAGAAAAGGACAAAAGGTAAATCCTCTAACCTGTAAAGAGACAATTCATCCTTATACCCACCTATTCCAAATTACAACAGCAACATCCAGAAAATGCCCATCCAGTGACCCCACTGCTTAATCGACACCAAAGCATGATCATCTGCAAACTCACTGTATCTTACCAGTGGAACTCGACACACCATCATCTACAAAGAAAAGGACAATTAAACCCTCTAATAGGAATGACAAGGCTCCACCTTATACCCACCTATTCCAAACTACAGCCAGAGCATTCCAAGACCCCATCTGCAAGAAAGAAAAAGACATGCAAAGCATACAAAATATATTCCAAGACATCTTCAAGGACAACCTATCCTGCCAAACTGGGAAAGAATGTACCACCAACACTCCCATCTGTGACAAAGCAGCCATAACTGAAGCAATGCTTCCTATGATCCTATCAAATACCCAGGATAAATTTAACTACCAGTGGAATATATCAAAAGTAAACCTAATCTGAAGGAACCTATCTCTACCAAAAACCAGGCAACTTTGCAATTCCAGACCACCAAAGCTGTTGAACTTGCTACACTAAAGGAAATCCCAATCCTTCAGAGCCACATGCTCCAGGAATCTAAACCTTGTCATCACCATGAACAAAACTTGCAGGAGGGATAGGTTCCTGACCCAGAGACTCCCCAGACTCTGGAATAGAGTGCCCATACATGTCAAGCAGAGCACCTCTTTGGCCCTCTTCAAAGAAACCTTGATTGAATGGGAGATAGGAAATTCCTCCCGGGATCACATCAGTCGAGTGATGTCTAAGGACGTACAGGTAGGTGCATGCGTGAATGGGCGTGCCGTCTCCAAAGGCTGGGCGTCGGGCCAGCCACTTAACACTGCAAAATCCACTTCCAATCACCAGCGGACAGGAGCTCAGCTGTAGTGACCCCTAACCAGGAAAAGCCAAAAGACTAAAGACCAATGCAAATAATAAGTACATGAAAAACCACCACAACAGCAGTGACCAATTGACCAAATCTGTATACTGGGCTTGCAAGGCACCCGCAAAGTGAAGAACAAATGCCAATGCCACCAATGGCTATGCCAGCCTAAACCCAGTATGAATTGTACTCACCACTAGACAAGACAGCTCCCAATCCCACCAAATTGGGCAACGTAAGCAAAAACCCAGCAACATAATTGTTTAACCACCACACTGTTCCCACTCAGTTAACCGTAAAACTGGATGAAGAACCAGTACAATTTTCTTCTGGTGAATCATTTTCTGAAATCCTCCACTGGCATAATTTAACTGTTGAATTACCACCTGTTTCCAGTTTACACGCCTGCATACTACCACATATGTTACTGCTGATATTCTCCTCAAGTATATTTTAGGCATTATTTTTATTTATTTATGTATTTATTTATTTATTTATTCCCAGTAAGATCACATTTATCATTCGAAACCACAAGGCGACCTTTACTCTTGTGATCCAGCACTGAAGTAGAACATCTAGATATCAAACATTTGCTTTCACTTTCTGCATAAACACTCTGCATATGTTGGGCAGGCTCCAAGTCCTCTACAGGCACAGAATACTGTTCAACTTCATCAGGCCTATTGTATGGTGATGTTTCACTTATACAGTCCAACTTATCCTTAACAGTAAATTCTCCTCCACCTTCGGCACTTAGAGACTCAGGAATTCTCAACTAAATATCACGCACACTATTAGACACACAAATTTCAACACAAGAGTCCATTTTTGTCTGGCATTTATTCTAAGGCAGTGCCCTGTCGTGGTCTTTGCATTGTGATATACAAGATTCATAAGAGCTCTTATTACTCTCCACATTATAATGGCTTATATTAACTATAGGAAGACCAGAATCAGCCTGGCAATTTACATTTGGTACTGCATTTAATCACATCTTGTAGGATGAGGAACACACAAAATACAATTTGCGATTCATATAACCCGCTGAGAGGAAAGCACCAGATCACCACTCAATTAAAACAGAACATCCATACACTCCCCTTCGGCTGATGCTTAACACCACACATGCACTGTAGCAGCCGTTACTCCATTTTATTTGAAGCCCGCGAAAGTGCCAGATGAAAAGAAATGCCTCAGCTTCTAATGGGGCTCCTTTAACCAAATGAAGCAGGCCCCATACTTTGTGGCATGGCCAACAAAAGCATGACACTGATCTGACCGCATTGGCGAGCAACAGCACCACCTCTGAAAATACCAAAACCCTTAATTTTCCTTTTTCTTTTTTTTTTTTTTAACCCACCTTGCCCCAAAGAAGGGCCAAAAAAAACCAGCACGTTCCAGTCTCTCAGGACTAAATAGAAGCCACTCGGACAGACAATGTACCAATCTTTTTTAAGCTTACAGAGCTGTTAACCTGGCAATAACTTTATTATATATTTTTTTAATTTTATGCTAACTCTATCCGCTAATACGCTTGCGCCACAATGAATGGTCCCTACCGCTAAACCAAAGCCCATGAACAGATCCTTCACCACTGCACTGTAAGCCGGAACCATAGCCCTGCCAGTACATGCAAACGAAAAGCTACAAGGGCACAACACTATCGAGCTCGTGCTCAAACACCTAACTCAAAATAGACTGGCCACCACATGCCCTCTGCACCCCAATATAAAACACAACCCAATACCACCAATGAAATAACCATGTCCGAATCACTACAGCCACTTCCTGAGATGCCATAAATACCAAACCAACCCAACGAAGAATAGCAACTGACACCCATAGCTCAAACATCCATCCAGCAATAAGCAATGAATCTGATGCTGTATTCAGACTTCCTTTTGGTTTTGCACATTCAACTTCAATATGAATCCACCAGATAACAAAACCCAGACAGCTAACAACTTACCATTTAGACATTAACATCACCCTAAGCTCACAAATAATCAAACAGACCAGAAAAATTCCTGACTAAAAGTAGACCACGGCCTACCTATACCACCATACCTCCAGGTCGTCACAGACAGGACACTTGCAGTAGCAAGCACGTTCATGCCAAATGTGATTGCTTGACCCAACTACACCAGCCTAAACCTCCTAAGCCCCTCCCCATCATTTTTTCCTCCCAACCATCCCTGCCTCCACTTAATACTTTCACCTCCCCAACCCACTTATCTCCCCCTAACCCCCCCCCCATGAAAATGTCTCAGGACAACTTAGTTTGTTGCCAAACATCATTTAGCACAGATAACATCAAAGCATGTACATGGAGTTCTCAGAACTTACAGTTAAATTCAGTACAGTTAAAGATGCAGTAGGCTTGAAGATGGGTCAATAGCTCCAAATTTTAAATGGCTAAAGAAATTAAAGATCTAATTTCCAAACTACTATTAATAGAAGTTGGCTGAGGATGATGACCCTGCTACCTCCTGATTTGCCACTGCCAATGTTTCTGAGGTTACTGCAGAACCTCACAGAAAACTGGACATAATACATTTAATGTTGTGAACTATACCTTACTGCAAGTAGCCTTGAGGAATAGTGAGAATGAATCAAACGTGTCATGCTTATCTTTGCTACAGACAAAGAAGATATCAGAAAATGTTAAACCCGTGCATACTCCTAGCAGGAGGATTATCTACATTGGATGAGACATTTGTTTTTCATGAGACATCAAGGAGTGGAATGTACCATTTATGCTTCTTTCACTATTCTTTAGGGGGAGAGTGGCCTAATGGTTAAGGTGTTTGCCTTACAAACACAAAGTTCAGGGTTTGAGTCTCACAACGGATAACTGGCTAGGCTTAAAATGGCTCGCAAGGGCAGTTAGCTTAGTACTTATCTATGAACATCTATGAACTAAATTAAATTGCAGAGAATAAGACCACAAATCTACTGATATGTATGACATACTAATAAAAGATACAGTAGCATGTGATACATGAAATGGCCATTTAAGGATCAAACTATTAGAAAAGCTGACCTAACATTTACAAAAGCTTTGATGTATACTGTGAAAGCAAACTGTCTAATGTGCAACTTAGAAAAATACAGAGTAGATGGAATGTACAAAATTCAGAATGCATGGGAAAATAAAAGTTAAAATGAAGCTCAGAAATGAGAAATGTAGACACATGATAAAAGTGTAGTAACCAAGACCATACCAGGTAACAAATAATGTGGCAGAGAGCACATCATGTATAAACTCTTTAGATATTGCTGTAAAAAGGGCAACATACAGCTAAAAATCAAATCTGAGGATAATGTGAACTGACATTTTGCAAGGTTTGACATGGCAAAAATGGTTCAACAACAGAATATCAATGTTGTTGAAGCAAATGAGCAGTAGAAATTTCAAATATTTGTGAATACAACTGAAGTTCAATCAATATAAACTGTTTGTGTTAACAGCAGCAGTTATGCATCACAAAAAGACCCGAGAGAGTGGCATTCATCTGGCTATGACAATAAAGATATTATTGATTACCAGAAGTAATTTTGATCAGAGCCTGTATGGATAAATGGAAATGTAGTTATGTTTAAATTGGACTTTGGTATAAAATATAATAACATGGCTGATTCTACATGCAAAATGGTGTGTTCCAATATCTGAAAGTGTTTAGTTGCAAAGATCATGTGAAGGATTTAGCATTATGAAATCTCTGTTACAAGATACAAAGGGTTAACTAAATTACAGGTGCATTAAGTATGAAATTACCTGCCTGTATAGTAATGTTCTGGTTTAAAGAAGATGATCAAAAACATAGGCTAAGAAACTCCAGAAGTTCCATATAATGCTTAACTGACAATGACTCGATCGATTATAAATGATGTATATATAATGTGTGCAACTACAGTTGTTTGTTTCAGTGGTGTCTATGATGTATAATGTGTGCAACTAGCATGGTGTCAGTGTTGTCTGTTTCTAATTTATGTGAAAAACAAGAAAAACAGCTCAGGAAAAATGCCAGCATCTACAAACAAGTATTTAATAAAATGAATGTCCTTTAAAAACCAAGGTTGTGATGGAAAAAAGTCCAAAATAAGCCAAAAAACAAGAATCAATAAATCCAAGTGTGGATTTGTTGATTCTTATTTTTTGGCTTATTTTGGACTTTTTTCCATCACAACATTGGTTTTTAAAGGACATTCATTTTATTAAATACTTGTTTGTGGATGCTGGCATTTTTCCTGAGCCATTTTTCTTGTTTTTCACATCAGTTTTTTGTTCTTGGTGGTTGACTTGTTTCTAATTTATATAAATATAAGATTGCCTATGCCGTATGTGATCGTTTAATAAAGATGTTTAAAAAAAAGCTACAGATGTGCAATGTATGGTACTTTTGTACGAGTGCACAAAGGCAGTTTTAGTTCAATTAGAAGCTATACAGCCCATAAAATATATTACTGCAAGACATATAAATAAAGAGAACTTAGATTTATTGAAGAGATATTTGAATAATTATATAATGACCTGGGCTATATGGGTTATAGGCAGCATGCAAGATAGACATGAATGTTGCTTTACCAACAATCAAGTTGCATTGTTTTGTAACCATTCTTCAAACTTGTCTTTGTTTTCATAAAAAATACATCTGTCAAGACAGAGTATCTTAAATCAAAAACAATGGCTAATGCTCTTTTCTGGATTGGGTGGGAGGTTGATATAATGGTTAAGGTGTTTACCTTACAGCCACAAAGTGCAAGGTCTGAGTCTCACTTGGGATAATTGGCTAGGCTTGAAATGGCCTACAAGGGCAGTTAGCCTAGTACTAATCTATGAACCTGTTATTACTGGTTACAGCTTCAACAAACACATTTACTTGTAGAACAAGGTAATGTTGATCATGGTAATGTGAAGTTAAAGAAAATAAGAACTTCTATTAACTAGTTGTAGTCATGTCATATAATATGCATTTATGTGATCTGTATGCATATAATCTATTTTGGCTGCTAGTTCATTTATTAAATATGATGTCAATCAGTTTTTCAATGAACCTGCACAGGTTCCTATTTAATATGAAAGCAGTACCAATACCAGAAAAAAATTCTGCTGGGAAGTTTATAATTTTACACATCGTATCAGATAGGAATTTATAAACACAGCTGGGTACAAATGGAAATAGCTGGAGCTCATTAAGACAATTTACCTCTGTTCTTTTCATTTAATACTTCCATGCTAACTAGAAATATTTGATTTCAGAAAATTAGATTGTTGTTTCTAATAAGAACCTTCCTTAATTTCTTGAAATAAAGTACATATCAAGAATCTTAATTCTGTGTGTGACTGGACAATTTGTGCGTGTGTGTGTGTGTGTGTGTGTGTGTGTGTGTGTGTGTGTGTGTGTGTGTGTGTGTGTGTGTGTCTGTGTGGGGCTAAGTCTGTGTGGAACTCAAGCTATAAAGCCAACTCAGAACTTACATGAACTTGTAAATTAATGTGTGCATTGGCTCATTGGGAGCTTGGAGTCATAAATTCAAAAGAATTATTGCATCATGCCCACAGTGTTTTCTCTTTTTTCTTTTTCAACAGTTTGCACTCGTTTATGATAAAAACTGACATCCTTTTCATTTATATCATTCTATAATGATCTCCACTTACAATTAAAGCAATGCAATATTGTGGTTACAAAGATGGTTTCTGTTTGTTCCTAGACTTTGAAATATAGCACTTACCCATATCATCAGCATTATAAAATTATCAAACTCCTGACTGCATTTTATGCACTTTGATTAGTTTTTCATAAGATTCAGTCATTATGACATCTTCATTCTTGACTCCCAAAAAGTAACCCCGTACTGTAGAGCTTCATATTGCTTTGTCTGTGCTGGTGGTTACTGGCAGAGTGTATTGCTGGGTAATGCTCTTCCGAGCATCAGCTAAGACAGTGATGGGGAACCTTTTGGGCTCAGCATGTCAAAAATTTGGAAAATGCCTATCTTGATTGACTATGCTGGCGTGTCACCCCCCCCCCCAACAAAAGAGAAACTATTCTTTATATATTCATTTATTTAAAAAAAATACAGTCCAGTCAGTGTGCTGCTATGTATTAAAAAGTAAAAGAAAAATCAGTGACTTAGAACAGATAAAACAATATGTGCACTGATAATTCATCTTAAAATAGTGTACAAAAAAATTATCCTACTTTTAATAGTAATTCTGAATTGAACTGAAAAACAATATGGAACACATTGCATTCGATATGATTAACATCAATTAATGACTTTTATTGCTGAGTGTTAATAAGTAAGTGCAGGGTCACATATTTCTTGTATTTTTGTTCATTCTGTTTCTTTGGTAACTTGGATGTTAATGAACGCTGGTGTGTCACCCAAAACGTCATGGTGTGTCATCTTTGACACACGTGTCATAGGTTTGTTATCACTGAACTATGACCTTAATAATGTCAGAACACAGCAAATGTTACAGGAAAAGCTATTGCCTTAAACTTAGAATGCTTCCAAATTAGATAAGATCCACAGCATATTATTATTTGGTATATTCAGTTCATCCCTGCAGGGCTGAGTACTGATTACAGTCAATAATAAACAATATTGTAGTAACAATTTATCACTATTGATCAGGATTGCTCCTTAAACATTTACTCAACATATGCTCCTTAAACAATGACTCAGCATACGATCTTCTGATCTTCTGCTTTAGTCTACCTTTGCTATTTACTATCTTACTTCTAAATAACCATTTTTACCACCTGCCTACAAAATGATGACTGCAATCTAGTAGAGGATCCTAACTAATAGATGGCTAGTTACACATGCATTGGTCAGACTTTCAATTACTAGGTTTAATGAATAATATAATATCCAATTTCAGCCTTAGATACGGTTGCATCTTGCATGTTGTACTCTACTTCAGATCAGATAAGAAGATTGTGGGACATTCTCTCATCCTATTATTGAACTTCTTAAAGGCAGGGGGGACCTCCATCATGGTTAGGCCATAAATACAGCCATCCACTCTTCCCAGGCTAAAGTCATAGATATATATAATCATTCTAGTAAAGATTTGGTCATCCATCCATAGGTAATGATATCTACTGGTGATTGATTTCTTATCAATGAACCTATGGTTAATGGTCTGATCTGGTCTGTGTTCCATCTATTGGAACTGGTTTGGTTATCTATATATCTCTGGATGCTAATCTGGTCTGGCCTGTCATCTTACTATGGACATTAAGCTGCCCATCAATCCATCTTCAGCTATAGGTTTAGTCATCAGTCAACATCAGGTTTAATCAGTTCATGGTGTATCTAAGTCTTTACTTTTTCAATATCAGTCATGATGCTTTAATAACTTTAAGATTTGAAAGTTTAGAAGAATAGTCACATTTAATTTTTGCAGTTTGTAACATATTGTGATGTATTTGAGAATATAGAAAATCATGTTGATATTCTTAAATGTTATGCAGTGCTAGTATAACAACTGTAAATTGCATGTAATTTTCTTGTCAAGGGCCAGCTTAACTAGTATTCCAAGCCTATGAGGACCTTAATCTGATATTGTGTTTATGCTTCATGTGCAAACCAGTCCCATTCATCATCTATAACAAGTAATTCTACTGTTCATGGCTTTCCTTGCATGTTGCTGCATTTAGCTTACTAGTATTAAATGACTACCTCCTTGATGTAATATAAGTGTTCTTCTCATTTACAAATATGATATTAATCTTCCTATACCAAATCCAGGATATAGGGATCAAGCCCAACCTCCAGACACTCAACATCTGTGGAATCGGCATGCAAAAATGCTCAGAAATAATTGTAAATATGCAGATTTCCTAGATACATGCACTTGGCTACTAAACACATTACATTTTAAATATCTGACTGAATTTTACTTTACTCTTTTAGGTGTTCTTCTAAAGTGTGTTATAGATGAAATATTTTAAACCAACAAGGCTAAATAACACAAACCGTTAATATATGTGTAAGGAGGAATTATATGAATGTTCTCTGTCAGAAAGCTAATCCATCTAAAGGTGTAAAGATAAGAAAAATGTACATTTCTTTCACAATACATTACAGATGAAGCTAATGCAAGTTGCAAAGAATCCTTGCTTAACAAACAAGAGAAGCAACCAGTGACATTAAAAGGCAGTAATTTACAATGAAGTTGACCTTAAAGGAATGACTGCTGAGTTGCTATGAAACTAACAAACATTTTGCAGTAGTCATGTTATGTAAAGCAATCTGAGATGATAATGACATTGATGGCGATGATGCTAGATTGGTGACTCATACTTGTAGTGGTATTTATGATTATTATGATTACAAGTATAGTCTTTAATTCTGTTAAATGCCAGATGCTTCGCAAACAATCTAAATGAGGTGTCAAAGACTCTAGCAGCATGCATATCATCAGGATATCACATTGTGGGATTGATCCATGCTTCACCTTGTGGAAAGGAATCGCTCTGCATTAACAAGCCCCCCCCCCCCTTAGATTCTGTAATATTTAAGAGATTAAAACAATAATGCAGAAGGGGACTGTTTGGCCATTGAATTTTATCTGGCACATTGCCAGCATTGGCAGAAACAACTGCCATATTCTTTGACAAACGTTTTACAAGGCAAAATACAAAGGCCTGCTATTAAATGAGCAGGTTATCATATTTCACATAACAATGTTTACTGTTTAATATAAGCAGCATTTTGAAAAAAAAACATCTATAGGCTTTGTAGAAAACATTTAATTGTATTTACTTTCTATGCACAGACAGAGAAATAAAGATTTGCTTTTACATTAAATGAAAAGAGAAACATTCTTTTAAAATTAACAACTGTATGAGAGCTTAAAAGCTTCTTAGAAGTTAATACAGAAAAGATATATTGAGATCTTATTGTCCAAAAGGAATAATTGCAAATTCTATGAGTAAATATCTAACCCTTGAACTCATTCTTACTGTTACATAATGACATACTTCTTTATATCAAAGAGAAGTATGAATTTATCAGTACTGCCACTCAGTTATCTGAAAACGTAGGCTTAATGCCAAATCGCTGGGAAGTAAATGCTTTGGATATTTATAAAGGAAAACAAGATAAGAGTGGCCTTAACTACTGTTAACAACTTTGATTATTTGAGTGCAGTGGGAAAATGCATTTCAGACTTATTAGCAGTCTTAAAAAGCTGTCTTAAAGAAACAGAAGATTATGCACAGGCAAAACTCTCACTGGAACACTTCTTCAGCTGGCCAGTGTTTCGTATTCCCCAATGTAGGAAGTGCTTTGTATCATATCAGGAAAAACTAAGTAACTGATTCTTTGAAGTATGATTCGTTGAATTCACTTAAAGGAAGTACCTGATTCCTAAAACATCACTTTGAAAGAAATTAGTATTAGAGTCTTATTTGTCATACTTTTATTTTAGTAGTGATAAATTTTATTGTGTTCCTTAAAAGATAAATTCAGAGTTAGAGCTGTAGCCAGGTCAACTGGCATGCTGAGCAATGCTTCAAATTGGCACATGTCATACCCCTCTAGGCAAATTGAGGGCAAAAGAGAAAGGTCGTCCAGCTAATTTGTGGACCAAAATAAGTCTTCAAGCTAAGAATAAAAATAAGGTCTTCTAGGTAAATAGATAGTTGTTTTATATATATATATATATATATATATATATATATATATATATATATATATATGCATATACTGCAGATCTTTGCTGTACTGGACTCTCCACATTGACAAACAGCTGTTATGCAGATGTACACGGCTTCAAACACCTACACTGTTACAATGAGCTGTTCTAGCCCTTTGCTATAGTTCCATTCCAACAGACACTGTTACAAAGCATGATGACATTTAAGTAGCTTCATATGCAGTCAGGGCTGCTTAAATGATTTCTAATACTGCCTGCAGCCAAGGGCAGACCAATAGCTATAATGCAGTACCAAGTTCATCCCTTTACAGCAACAGAAACTCCCACTACATGACATCTAAGCAACCATAACTGCATTTGAAACTGCTTAGATGATTACATTTACCCGTTGTTGGGAATGATCAGCACCTCTTCTGCAGTACCAATTGCACCCCACAACAACTTATCCCAGGAGTAGCTACCCCCATTGCCTCACCATTGTTATGGTAAAAATTACATCACACAGCAATAATATTCAAATCGTGGCATGTGTGTTCAAACTATGAATGTTAGACAAGCCATGATTGAAAAAAAGAAGTGTCTCACAGGCATGTCCCAGGAAGTTAGACTTGGGGAGTCTGCCAGTCACCTATAGAGTCAATAAGGGATGAGTCCTGGGACCTCTCCTTTGGCATCTACCGCTCTGAAGAAAAGGGAAACATCAATGGCCTCTGGCTGACCAAATCTGTAAATGACTGCAAATTTGAAGTAGTCATGGAATCCCCTCACCAATAATAATGTTCTCCAAGAAGTGGTAACAGAGACAAATAGTTGGTTTCAGAGCCATGGACTAAGCTTAAATGCCAAGAAATGCATAATGGTATCCTTTGAAAGTTGGCCACCCCTAGTAACCATGATATTGACAGCACAGTCCTAAGAGATGACCCAGTATTCAGGGAATTGGGGGCACATATAGACAATAATCTAGACTGTGAGCATCATTTGTTGACAGTAGTGAGGAAATGATTCTATGTTACACAACTTATAAACAACAAATGACATCTAAATCCAAAGAGGTCATTTTCCACTTATTCAGCACTCATCAGACGTATAATTGAGTACAAATCCACCTCTGGTTAGTACCTACCCAAGCATATCCAACAAATGGAACTTCCACAGTGATTCCTTACTAAAAGAATACAGGGTGTAAATAACATGTCCTGTGCAGGACACCTCAAAGCATTATCCTTACTTTGTGTCTCCTATAGACAGTTGAGGGGAAATTCATGCTTTGCAAACAAGTTATCTTCAGATGCCTCTCTGATGGACCTCCAGCAATTCCACAAATGAAACAGCAGCAGAATTACCTTGCTTATGATATAAAAAGGACCTGCTGAAGAGACAGGTATGTATACTCCTTCTCCGAAACACTCATCATCCATATGAAGTAGAGTTCTTTCCAAACCCAGTTCAAGTATAACTTGCACTACTTGATGGGGAAACAGAAGTCCATCCCTTGTTTGGCTCTTGTGTCTCTAATGGACACAGATAGCCTATAAATGGTTCATTTCCCAGACCCCTGCTTGTTAATATTTCAGTTTCCATGTACCTGCTTACACTACCAAAGCTATCAGAACTTGTCAATGATTTGGTATCCATGGCTGAGCTTAAAAAGGCTCCATTGGTCATTTGCCTTGTACATACCTATGAGCCAAATAACTGGTTTCCCCAAGAGCAAATCAGGCATTATTATGCAAAAAATATATACAGTGAAAAGGGGTATCATATAAGT
This sequence comes from Protopterus annectens, assembly GCF_019279795.1. Taxonomy (NCBI): domain Eukaryota; kingdom Metazoa; phylum Chordata; order Ceratodontiformes; family Protopteridae; genus Protopterus; species Protopterus annectens. Next base: position 117,961,980 of record NC_056736.1, on the reverse strand, counting down.
ATAATACTAAGATGTGGCAAACAGCACTGGTCCACTGCAGGTAGTACATGCTGCTAAAATTCAATGAGAATACAATACTTATGAAGAAGATGATCATTGCCACATATGCAAAATTAAACTCATTATCAAATGGGAGGTCAGCCCATATTGCTTACCAGCAATAGAGTGTCTAAAACAAATGGACAGGAAAAAAATAGAGGGCATACCACAAGTTAATATACATGTATTTCATGTTTAATTAGGTCTTTGACACAAAAGACTTGACCCAAGCTGAAGCAATGCTTAAAACATAACATTGTTCTAAAGAAATATATCAGATTGGAATAATAGACAAATATCTTGCACGCTGCTAATAAAGGAAAAATGTCCTAGATTATTAAGCATGAAATCTCATACAAGTTTGATACTATTGCAAAACCAGAACACATACAGTAAATCTGCTACCAAATCTTTGCCATGGAATTAGCATTTTGGTGAAGAGATCTTTGTCCATAGTGACATACTTATGAGGAAATGGGTAAGCACTCCACATGATTATGAATTGTCAGTGAATACAAGGAGTTTTATGCAGTTCTCCATTTTTTCTCAGTCTGATACATTTTAAAACAATATGACCAATATTTAGATGCATGAATGTCAGAGTAATATATTAAACTGAGAACCATATTATGTAGGAAAAGCAAGTGCTTCACTTTAGAGTAGTTTAGCTTAGAACAAATAAGTTTTAATTTTGCACTGTTAAAAGAAAAAATGAACTAGAACTTAAATATTATAATGCAAATGTTAAGTGTGAACTTTGGAATGTTCTAATGCTCCTTTAAAAAGAGAAATCAGTAATAACATTCCATTTACCAAAATATGATACATCAGCTTGTAAATTTAGTTTTTCTAATAAATGTTGAAGACGCATGAATTAATTAAATGAATTCAACTTTCTTAATAAGATTACATGTGCCTCAATTCAGGAGTTTCAAAAGTGGAATAAGTTTTGCAAATTTGCTTGAAAGTTTTTTTGCAAGAAAGAAATTGCTTTCAGAGGCAAACCAGTTTGATGAAATAGGTTCCTAGTTAAGGAAAACCAAAATATGATAATGACAAAAGTTATTTCAGTGATGCAAGATTGTAAACAATTTAACAATTCTGGATGCACAATTTAAGACAAAATTAGGGAAGGCATTTCAAGAACATCTTGGGCTTTTTAGTATATAATATTATTTAAGCCAATCCATGGACCTCTGTTATTCTAGAAAAAATGTGGCAAAGACATTCTTACCAAATTTAATGAAGTCAATGAATGCAAGAAATTAAGTTGTTACAAATTTAGAAAATCCTACCAATATGTTCCTAGGTTATAGGTTCATAGGTAGGTACTAGACTATCTGCCTGAGGGCATTTATAAACCTAGCCAGTGTGTCAGCTTTCACCACCTTATTGATTAATTAACTGATCCTCTGTCAAGCAGAGCCAATTAAGTGATCCCAGGGGTGCATTTTCTGTTACACATCCACTCGTCAAGGTTTCTCTTGAAGAGTGTTAGTGAGGGGCTCTGCCTAATGTAGTTTGGAATTTTGTTCCAAAGCGTGGGGAGTCTCTGTGACAGGAATCTATCCCTCTAGCATGTTCCATTTATTGTTGTGACAAGGTTTAGCTCACTAGAGCATGTGGCTTGCAGTGACTTGGATTTCTTTAGGTGGAGCATGTCCATCAGTTCTGAGTTGGACATGGCTTTGTAAGTCAGGTAGAGATCACCTTTGAGTAAGCGATATGCCACTGAGTACAGCCAGAGTTTTTTCAGTCGGGCTGCATAGGACATATGTTTGAGGCCAGTAATCCTCTTGGTGAGGTACTTTTGTGGTCTTTCCAGCTGTTGGAAGTGTCTTGTGAGGTACATCCCAAATGGGGCATTGTACTCTATGATGGGTCTGATGAGTGACGAGTAGAGGGGCACTATAACCTCTTTATTTCTAGATGTAAACCCTTTAGTAATTAGATGGGCCACATAGAAGGATTTCCTAACTACTTTGGCAATATGATTGTCAAAGGAGAGATTACTATCTACCTGGGTCCCCAGACCTCTTATTACCTCTTCTGTATTAACTGGGCTGCCACCTATGTCGTAATTCATGGGTGTTTTGATTTTCCCAAATGGGATGACTATGCATCTTTTGGCATTTAGCTTGAGGCCATGACTTTGACACCAGGTGTCTGTCTCAGTAAGGCCCTTTTGGAGAATGTCTGTGTCAGCCGGAGAGTCAATTATGGCTCCCAGTTTGCAGTCATTGGCAAGCTTGGTTAGCCATAGTCCTCCTGTGTTTGCCTGTACATCTGAGACGTATATGCCGAACAGTAGGGGTCTCAGGACCAAGCCTTGTGAGACACCACTTGTGACTGGTTTAGAGTTGGACCTGGAGCCAGCTATTCTTTCCATGTGAGTTTTGTCTGTAAGCCAGTTGGCAACCCATCTCGTGACGTAAGGGTTTATGTTCAGGCTGGTGAGTTTTTCTGTAATACCCGAGTGGGGAATGGTGTTGAAAGCCTTGGTGAGGTTAAGGTAGGCTGTGTGAACCACCTTTCCCTCGTCTATGGCCTTGGTGACTGTCTCAAAGAAGTCACCCAGGTTTAGTAGGCATGATCTGCCCTTATCAAAGCCGAACTGGGTCGGGTCAAGTGTTTGGAGTTTCCCAATGTCTTTGTTAATGAGTTCCATGATGATGCGCTCCATAGCCTTGCAGACCAGGCTAGTCAGGCTTATGAGGCAATAGTTAACAGGGTGAGTTGTGGCCCCTCCTTTGTGGAGAGGAATAACCGTTGCTGTGCGCCATTCTATGGGCACATAGCCTGTGGAGAGGCTGAGGCTGAACAGCATGTTTAGGTGGGGGGTTAGTTCATTCTGTAGTTCATGCAAGATGCAGTCTGGGACACCATCTGGCCCCATTGATGCTGTGTTTTTGGCTTTTGAAAGGGCTGTTTTCACCTGTGCATCTGTGGTTTCTGGGACACTATACTTTTCCAGTATTGTTGTGGGCCCTTTTGGGGGTGAGAGGGGGGTGAAGTTAGCACTGAATCTATCTGCCAGGATGTTGGCAATATCAGTAGGTTCAGTATATTTTGTGCTATTTTGCCCTAGTTCAGTGCATATCTGTGAGTTGCCACATAGATTCTTAACATAGCTAAAGAAGGCTTTGTGGTTATCTTTTAAATCCTTGGCTATTTTTCTTTCGAAGGTAGCCTTGGATGATTTTATGAGGGACCTTAATTTCTTACTGATACTAATTAGGGATATCTTTCCTTCTTGGGATTTGCTTTTTTCTGAACTAGTTTCCTCCTTGTATTGTATAGCCTGTTTATGGCAGGGGTTCACCCAACTGGTTTCCTTCTCTTAGAGGAGTAAATCGTGGTTTTGCTAGGGATGGCATGATCCATGCATCCTTGTAGGTGCTCATAGAGTGCATTTGTAAAGGTTTCTGCATCTTGGGCAGTGTTATCCTTTAGCGTGGGGGCTGTGAAACTTACCACCTCTGTTTTAAGTAAGGTGAAGTTTGCTTTAGAAAAGTTTTTTACTGTGGTTTGCTTAGTTGGGGGTGGTGGTGGGGTGTAGACATCCAGAGTGATTAGTTTATGGTCTGATCTAACCAGTGACAGGTTGACCTCCAGTGTGGAATACCTGTTGCCCATGTTGGTGATGACCAGGTCCAATATGTTTTCACCTCTGGTAGGGGAGTTTACCAGCTGATCCAGGGCATTTAAGTTGATGAATTCCAGGAAGCGCTGGGCCTGGGTGTTTGTACTTGAGTAATTTTCCCAGTGAATGGTAGGGTAATTGAAATTGCCCAATATCAGGGTGTTCAGTAGGACCTTCATGTTTTCCAGTATCTCCAGAAAGGTGGAGTAGTGGTCCTGGGTCATGGGGGCTGATCTGTAGCAGGCCATAATTTGCATTGCAGATTTGCCCAATGTTAGTTGCACATGGATGATCTCAGAGGTATCATGCTGCACCACTAACTTGGAGGTGTAGGTAATCTTGATGAATGGATACACCCCCTCCTTTTTTGTTTCGGTCTGTGTTCTCTGGCCGAAACGTGTGGTATGAGTTGTAGCCTGGTAGTGCTGGGGTGCTCTCTGGAGTCTTGAACCAGGTTTCAGTTACTGCACAGATGTCAACGTACTCCATACTGAGGAGTGCTTCGAGCACATGCATTTTGAGATTTAAACTCCTGGTGTTGAGTAGCACAACCCTCTGTTTTTTGTTAATTGTGCTGTTTACAGAGGAGGGTTTGACTTTTGAGCCTTGCCTAAAAATGGCACTATTGGGGCAGCAAGAGCCTTGGCCAGTATTCGAAAGCCTAAGGGTGACAGGTGCAAGCCATCTCTTGCGAAGCTGTGAGAGAGGGGAGCTTTGGGCAGCCTATCTGTCCCTGGAGGAGTGGTTCCAGCCCAAACGTTAGTAGTTTATTGGCCATTTTGGGCTAATTTTTATCTCTTTCATTTCCCTACTATAAAAACCATGTTTGTATGGTTTTGTGCACCGGGCAGCGTCGGTTAACTACAGTTAAATTATTCCCGGCTCCACTAAGTCTCCTCTTCAGTTTTTCCCTTGAAACTAGTCTAACTCTCAACCTAAGCACTCAAAAAAGCATCCTACAGCCCAGCACTTGCTCAGACCTAATAGTAAGCACTAATAAACCTTTCACACTTGATTGCTCAGCAGGGCAAGGCTCATTATTCACCCCTCACCAACCAAGTGACTAAGCAGCTCACCCTACTATTCAGGCATGACCAAAGGACAATTTCAGGTGTACTCTCCAGTTCACCTGGTAAATCTGGATATCCTGAGGCAATGTTACAACTCCCTCATGTACACAGACAACCCTCTACTCCTACCACAAAACACTACCATATGCGAGAGATGCAATTATACAGCCAAACTGGAAGCTATGCTGTCTCCATGCAAGACTGGAACAGACAGTCAAGAGGAGAAGGTTAATACTTGCACCACACCTCCAGCCACACACAGACCTACTAAAACAGCACTGGCAAAAAATACACATAAATACACAAAATCATACTCAGAGGCTCTAAATAAAAACCCGCAAAAGCATCAGAGACCTCCAAAGCAGACACCTAAACAACCTGCACCTCCCGTCACAAACCAGACAACACATAAAACACAAACTCAGTTTGCCGCACAATCACAGCCCTTAAGGCTAAATAGCATACCTAACACACTAGTAATAGGTGACTCTATAGTCAGGCACACTGATGTTCCACTCACTAGGCTGGACAAGCAGAAGGTTACTGTTAGCTTCCTGTCGGGAGCCAGAATCTGCCACATATCACAAGCACTCAGGTCACTCCAGAACAAGTACAAATATGATGCTGTCATTGTTTATGTTGGTGTGAATGACCTGAGATGTACCTCCCTGGACTACATGAAAAGAGACATGGAAGAGCTCTCTGATCATGTAGTACAGGCTGGTATGACCCTGACCCTGAGTAGCATCCTGCCCTCACCAAGAATGATACCTCAGTATAAAGAAAAAAATTATCATTTTCAACAAGTGGCTAAACTTCTGGTGTCATTCAAAGGGTATCCAGTGTCTGTCAGCCTGGGATGACAACAGAGAAACTTCCTTCTATCCAAGTAAGCTATGGACAACTCAGAAACTAGTATCACATCCCTGAATTCCGCACTAACCTGAAAGCTGGACTACCCTAGCTTAGAAAGGCAGGAAACAAGGAATTTTTTTTGTTTTGTTTTTTTGAAAAGATAAGGCAAAAACAGTAAAAAATACATTTAAAACAGCTTTAAACGACTACAAACAATTAGAAAAAGCTATCACACTTTAGTGTGTAGCCTACAACATTTAAACAAATTATTTAAACAAAAAAACAACTTTTTAAAAGTGCAGACAGTCAAATAAGTACAATATGTGAAAAAAAACAAGCTTTTAAATCACAATAAATGCTGGAAAATCTGCGGTTAGGCGGAAAACAGTTAAGTGCAGCAAGAAAGTACAGAAAACTGATACTTAATCACTCCAAAGTCTCTCTTCTAAGCTAGAAGACTTGTATCAGTTTTAGCCTTTCTAGTGCTACCCAGTAGATTAGTTACAGAAAAGATGGGAAACAAGTGCAGATGTAGTCTTTCAAACCAGAAAGTTGAAAGAGATTTACAAAATGTTCAAATGGTGAATAAACAACAAGTTTTGGGCCAAGAACCTCTCCTCTCATGCTAGACAGGCTACCTTGTGCTTACCACTTCCACTGATAAGCTAGAAGGCTTTCCTCCAACACAGAAAGGCTTGCGGGGCTCAGAGGCTTACCAACAGTCCTGGATACAGCAACTCTGTATCTGGACTAGGCTAGTTACAGGAAAGGTGGGAAACAAGCACAAGTGCAACTTTTAAACCAGAAAGTTGAAAGAGATGGAAAAATACTGCCCAAATGGCCAATAGCTACAATTTCTGGGCCAGGAATCACTCCTCTTGTGGTAGATAGGCTAAATAATGCTTATCACTCCCACTGATAAGCTAGAAGGCTTCCCTCCAACACAGAAAGGCTTGGGGGGGCTCAGAAGCTTACAAAGAGTCCTAGATACAGCAAATCTGTACCTGGACCAGACTAGTTACAGGAAAGGTGGGGAACAAGTACAAACACAGGCTTTTAAGCCAGCAAGTTGAAAGAGATGGAAAACTGCCCAAACGGCCAAATAAAGTACAATGACTGGGCCAAAACTCACTCTTCCAGTGGAGGATAGGCTACCTAGTGCTTACCACTCCCACTGATAAACTAGAAGGCTTCCCTCCAATACAGAAAGGCTTGTGGGACTCAGAAGCTTACTAACAATCCTGGATACAGCAACTCTGTAACCGGACCAGGCTAGTTATAGGAAAGGTGGGAAACAGGCGCAAGTGTGGCTTTCAAACCAGAAAGTTGAAAGAGATGAAAAAAACTGCTCAAACAGCTAATAGCTACAATTTCTGGGCCAGGGACCACTCTTCTTGTGGTAGATAGGCTACCTGATGCTTACCACTCCCACTGATAAGCTAGAAGGATTCCCTCCAACACGGAAAGGCTTGGGGGGCTCAGAAGCTTACAAATAGCCCTGGATACAGCAAATCTGTACCTGGACTAGTCTAGTAACAGGAAAGGCAGGAAACAAGAGCAAACACAGGCTTTTAAATCTGAAGGTTGAAAAAGATGGAAAAGCTTCCCAAACGGCCAATGAACTACAATTTCTGGGCCAAAACCCACTCTTCCCATGGTAGATAGGCTACCTAGTGCATATCAATCCCACTGATAAGCTAGAAGGCTTCCCTCCAACACAGAAAGGCTTGGGGGGCTCAGAAGCTTACCAGCAGTCCTGGATACAGCAAGTCTGTATCTGGACTAGACTAGTTACAGGAAAGGCAGGAAACAAGCTTAGAATTTTTTTTTGTTTTTGTTTTTCTTTTTTGTTTTTTTTTTTTGTTTTTTTTTTACAGAAAAGCAGCTAAAACAGCAGTAAATACAATTCAAATTGCAGTGCAGGCCAGCACACCCGAGTGTGTAGCAGCACTATAGCAAATACAGTTGAAATAAATGCAATTAAATTAACAAATGACTAAAAAACAAGTGCAGAAGGCAGTAAATTAGAAGGCTACTAACAAGCAGTAATAAGTGCAGAGTAAGAGCAACTGAACAGATAGCACGCAGAACAGTAACTGTGACAGTTACAGTAAGAGCTGCTGAATAAAAAATATATATTTTATTTATTTATTTATTTATTTTTATTTATTTATTTTTTTTTTTTTGAGGGAGGGAACAGAGCAGGTTTAAGAGGCTACAGGAGTTGTCCTTCCCAAATGCTCTCTTTGTACACAGTAGGAGTGCCTGAAATCAGAATATGATCTCACTGCACTCAGTTAAGTAAGCAAATGAGATGGGCCCAGAAGGAGTATCCAAATACAAATCTACAAGAGGGGTGGGCAGTTTCAAAGCCACAAACATTAACACCACAACAAGAACAGGGACGGTGGGTGGGAAACTAACTGTAGAGAGACAGCCACAACTTCAGTTGAGTTAATATTCAGTGAGAAACACAAATAAATTAAATACAGTACTATACGAAAAAGAGCAGATAAAAGTGTACTTAAATTCACTTATACATCCAGGTGATTTCAGGTAGATCTTAGCCAGCCAAAGCTCAGATATTAAGCAGAGATAACCCAAAATCATTTTAGCAAATGAAGTTCTAACTATAGTGTAAAATTGAGTTTATTTCAATTACATGAATTGGATGAAATCTTGGTTACAGCAGAATCAAAGTTGGTAGCAAGGAAATTAGCAAATATCAGGGACATTTAAATGTACTTAATGAATATTTATATCAGCTGCAAATGAGCACTGAATCATGATTCTGAAACAGTAATCCAGGAATAGTGCATATATGTCTAAATTAAGTTTATAGTTAGAACATTACTATACTCATGGATTATTTTTAACATGTTTGTAATAGTTTTGTTAGAATCCTGAAAATACAAATGCATATCACTGGCAAAGGAATAGTACTGATTTAAGCCTTGTTGAATTTAATGATTTCAATGCAAAGGCCTGAGGAGATTCTAAACAGCAATGGATCTAGAGAGAATAAAAAGGTATGGTGAAAAGAAAAGAAAAAATTGTCTCGTGCCATTTCAAATTTAAATGGAACAAAAAGCTAGCCAATAACTGACTATACTAGCAATACACCATTATTCATTATGATGGAAATGTGCTTAGAACCATGGTTCAATATGAATAACCTAGCTAACGACTTTGAAAGAAATGACTATTCATTCTGTATATTTAGCACCTATGTTGGTTTCAAAAAATTGATATGATGCTTGCACGGATTTACATTTATATTGATGGAAGACAGAATTAACTTGATCAAAATATTTCTCTTTTCTTTGCCAATGAAGAGGTTGGCTTTTCCAGGGATATTTTTCTCATGTAAGTTTCTTCCAGTATGAGGTGTTATTGTAGAGCATACCACTTCATCTACCATAAAATAGTAGATTATGGTCATGTTGATATGAAAAATTAAATGTTCAGTGACCTTTTACTCTTTTAAAATGTGCAGATTAAGTTTCTGGATTGAATAAGCACCTGATTTTGGAAAACAAATGATGTCTTAATGACTGATCAGAGAAAGGTCAAGGCTGTGAATTTTATTCAAGGATTAAGTTACAAGAAAGATTATGCAGTTATGAAGAAATCAATTCTTGAGACCCTAAAGAAATACTGTCCAGTAAAGATTAAATATATTGTGTACGTTGATAAACTTCTGCAACAACTGAGTATCTCTGTTTAAATGTATTGCATGGGATCTTAATTTGTTAAAAGCAGAGTCCAGAGATATTTTTCCAAATGCCCATATGAATATTTATTAAATTCAGAGAGATTCTTAATCAAGTGGTAAAACAAAGTGACTCTATATGCACAAGGAGCACAAGCAGATACTGACAAATTTGGCCTTGTTAATAGCGGACTAACTCATTCCACAAAATCTACTCTCAGCATTTTCTTTTAAATATGGTACATTGAAGGGAAAGCTCCTCTAAATCAGAATTGCCATATCTGAGTCACTTGTGGCAAAGATCAGTGGTTCCCACTTTCATTGCAGATAATAAAATTCTGTAGAATACATATGAGTTTGTTTGACATAACAAACATCAGTATTCATACTTTAAAATATACTAAAAAAGTTTACTCTTAGTTGTATCTTGGAGGTTATACACAGTCCAAGATGAAAGTATCTCAGGCATTATTAATTAAAGCTGATGGGTATATGAAGTAGGAAATAAATTTTAACTGAGGACACATTATATAACCTTCTGATTCTTCTCATATATAGAGTGATTAATCTCCAGATTATAATAGATTATAATCGAAAGCCAGAGCATCTTACAAGACACTAATCAGGTATATATTTTATGGCACAACAATACTAATTAAGATATATTTGAAGGGAATTAACTATAAACAGTGCATTATAAAAAATACGTTCCCCATCTGTTGAAATTATTTCACTTTCTGAAATAGTCTATAATTCAATTTCATCATTATCCTCAATATTACCTTTTCATTCTTGCTCCTCATAATCAAGCTAAACATGTCCTTTCTTCATTCACATTGTACATTTCAGCTTACATATTTGTTATAGGTACCTCTTTTCCCACATTTAGACCTTCTTTTATATCTGTCATTTCCACAAAAATAACTCAGTTTTGGCTGTCCACCTAATTTATAGTCCTTCATAAGGATACTCCCCCAAGGTATGTACTGGAGCTTTTTATCTGCAAAAGTCTGTGTTACCCCATTTTGCTTGCCCTAGTTCATAAATTTATTTTAACCTTCCTTCATGCAAAATGTTGAATACTTGAACATCCTCTTTTTGAAAACAGCTTTAATTTCGCTTTTAGTTACCAAGTCAGTTCAGAATGGATTCTGCATGAAACCTCAGATGACAAGATCTGAGGAATCAAAATGCTGAACACAAATGCCCAGTATATCAAAAGAGTAAAAATTCCAACCTGCCTGTATCCCCAAGTGATGGGCAAGCTCATTCACCTCCAGATTTGTATATACTGTGTCCATGGTTGTACAAACATGAACAAGGGAGAGGTTTCCCAAATCAAGGGGATTACTGCTGGTACACACGTAGAAATCATATGGCCACTGATTTTCATGGGTTCATAGGTTCATAGGAGGTTACTAGGCTAACAGTGCTAGAGTTCTTACTAGCCTAGCCATATTTATCCTGAGTTGCCCCAATTGTCAGTGGTTAGGTGAGTGAAGTTTGCAGAGGTAAGGTCCAGGAAGGACATGAGAACCACCCCAGGAATTAATTTATGGTCAACCATCCATTGATCTAGATTGCGTTTGAAGAGGGTCTCTTTGTTCCTTGGTATCTTGTAATTTAGGCACTTGATGCTTGAGAAATTTGATCTTCTACATCTGTAGATATATCCTTCTGAACAGCATAGTTACTGTTTTCTCATTTTGCACATTTGAGCTAAAAATACATACTTATTCTATTAGATAATATCTGTATTCTTGTCCACCCAAAACAAACATATTTCCAACAACTGGAAAGATTAAAATTCACAACACAAAAATGTTCTGAGCCCAGCTATATTAAGAATGCAGTTCATGAATTATCTATTTGTCCCCAAATATCTAGTAAAAGAATTATATTTATTTGTTTGTATGTTTTGTTTTATTCTGTTTTTATTCTTACCATTGGTCTCTTGTATGTCTTTGTGCTGTTCCAACTGTTTATCTTTTTCAGCTGCCAGTGAAGAATAAACTATCTGAGCAGGTTAACTGTCTGCATCATTGTCTGTAATGGCTTTCATGCAGCATTACACTTTTCAGTTTCTCCTGACTGGACTTCTTTTCCCTCTGCCATTCAAAAAGTTTTCATACCAGATGCAGTTTCTTGCTGATCATTTCCTCCAAGCACTAACTCATAATTTTCCATAACATCTAACCAGGATAAAGCACTGTTATGTGCATGCTACCTTTTATTTATCAAGGTAATCAAAGTAGTGTTATCCAAACCTCCTTCATGTAACACTGTAATCACCATATACAAATTATGTAAAGATACTATATTTTCTGTCTACTGTCATCAGTCTGACTCTCTCCATTATTCTTCTCCTTCACCTCCATATTGCCCCTTCCACTTTCAAATGAGCAGTAGCCCTTTAATACCCTCTAGCAAAATGAGAAGGGAATTTTTCTTTTACATTGCACAGATATATGTCCCCTGATGAGAATGAATACCACATCAAGTTTCCCTGAAAGCAGAACATAGCCCTAGTAAAACTGAAATGATCAACAAAGTATAAATAAAAAATAAACGTAACAGGGATATTGAGGGTAAGCAATGAAAATTCAGATTTCTGATCTGGAAACGGAAAGATTTTGCTCCAAATGTTAAAATCAATAGGTTCAAATGATCTGTGGTAGAGGAACTAGAGCAATCAGTGAATGAATAATGCTGTGTTTTGGTAAACTGAAGCAAAGTACCACTACTTAACTGCACACAATTCTGATTACATTCCTGCAAACTGTACTTGTTCCTTTCATAATTATTTGCTTTATTCATCCTCCAATTTTATGTACTACTGCTAATGTTACCTGCGATTCTTTAGCTTGTATAAGTACAACTGTAAGTAGTTTTCATGGAGCTTTTCGTGTAATGATGCTACATTTTGCTTGAGTACTATATGGTGTATAAGTACTGCAGGTATAGTTTACTGTGGACCTTTTCACTCCTGCCCTCCACTAAAAAGAGGCATGTTTGCCTAGTCAGTCTTTCTTGGTAAACAAAAAGAATAAATAAAGAAATAAAATAAATACATGTCTTACAAAGTATTTGGCTGCATAGTTAATGAGGGTTTGGACATACTCTTGTTTCTTCTGCTTAATAGCTCAGATAAGAGGATGTTTGTCTGTTCCTTCACAAGTTATTTATGGAGTGGCATACTGTGAAGACTTAGAGCTGATTTAAATGGAGAGTTTTATCAGTACTGCTTATGTATACTCAGATCAACTTATTAGATACCTGACAGAATTTTGATATAAGAAGGTATGTCAACTAAGTTTAAGATCCTTGTTCAAAAGTTTGCAAACTTATATCTGAATCCACCAAAACTGGAAGCTACATTCTTCAATGTACTGACAAAACTGAAGACATTACATTTTTTTGAATTTTTGAAAAAAAGATAATCCTTCTGGCATTGTTTGTGAATCTGCTTGAAAGAGGTTCAAGGTAGGCAGCTATTTTGCTCTTTCACTTTTTACAGTGTCTGTCATTGGCCTTCTAGAAAGCCACAAAGTTAAGTCCTGCATTTGTGATACAGGTAGCAAGTGCCCCAACAGGTTTCTAAAATATGTTAAATGTACTAGAGTTTGCAGGGTTTTAATTTTGGAATGGCTGTTTTTTTTTCTTCTTTTTTTTCACTACAGTACCTTTTTGTAACTTTGTCAAGGTTGACAGGGATAAAAAGTTAAAGTTAGTATAAGATCAGAGACTTAGCAAGATATAAATTATTATATTTAATGTTTGGATAGTTTCAGTTCAATAGACTAAGACCTGATACACTCCAGCACTGTGATTCCAGAATCAGATGTAGCATTGCTTAAGTGTTGGGCACACTTGTTTACTTGTTCACTGTTTTTCTAGATTATCTTAGACTGATGTGGTGCTGTTTCTTGTAGGAGATGAAGACATAAACTTGATACTTGAACAGTATGCAGTTTTTATGTTGCTGTAGAAATGTCTGCAACATAGGTTTCAACTTTTCCTGTAAACCAATGAGGAATACATATATTCAACAAGTCTAAATATTAAAGTATCATACTTATTCTTCAGAAAAAGTGTGTTGATACAAATTCTGTTGTTTATTGTTCTACTGAATTATAGTAATATTTTAAAATGTTGTTGTTTTTGGACCTTTGTTATTCATTATTATGATATACTGAATGAAATGATGTTTCAAAGTGAACCAGAAAATGTTGTCTCATGGGGAGTGTTAATGGAAAAGATCCAAGGAGAAGAAGTGAATATTTTGAAAAGAAACTGCTCAGCTAAAAAGAAAACATGCAGAGACAGTAAAGTAGCATAAGAAGAGAATAATTTCCTTTAAATTAAGGAATAGGGAAATTAATAACATAAGGTTTTTTTACATAAATGCAAACATGAAAAATATAATGAGGAGGATACCTTTTCTAGAATGGTGCAATAAATGTGATGCAACCAGTGGCGGATTAAGGCTTTGGCACAGGGGCGCACGCCTCCCCCTTTTTAAACTCATTGTATAGCTTGGCTAGGACATCAGAAAGCATATGCTACATAAAGTAGCTTTTTAAAAAAACGTACGTACATATTTGGTGTTGGCTCCTTTAAGGAGGATACCAGCCAGTCGGAAGTGAGCTCATGGCATGTCTGGCTGGCTGCGAGCGGGAAATGTGCAGTAATAAGCGAGTGAGTGGAAGAAAACGACAGTGGCAAATGGATTATCGCTGCGAGCGGGAAATGTAGTTGGACTTGAATCACTTGATCAGGTAAGAGAGTATGTGAAATGTACTTGGTAGTTGGACTTGATCAGGTAAGAGAGTGTGTGGATTATCGCTGTGAGCAGGAAATGTAGTTGGCAGTTGGACTTGGTCAATTTAGAGTGTGTGTGTGTGTGTGTGAAATGTAGTTGGTAGTTGGACTTGATCAGGTAAGAGAGTGTGTGGATTATCGCTGCGAGTAATGAATCTCCTGTGTAACCTAAAGCCATACAGTTTCTTATTGTTTGAAAGATGGTGATGCAGTTCTTAACATTTCTGTATTTTTTTAACAATGGAAGTGGCTAGATGTTTGCAGTTTGCTTTGTTAATGCTCCCCGGATTGTGTACATTATGTGTAAATATGTGTATCACTCCTGAGTGATGTAACAACCTATTATATTTACCTCAGCAGAGCACAGATTTTGGAAAAGTTGCCTAGTTTTTTAATGGGATTGGAAAATGTATGTACCATTCTTTGCAAATGTTCCAGAACTTGTCTGCTGTTTTAAGTGTAGTGGGTAATGTAGACAGAGTTCGCACCTTGAATGGTACAATGGAATCAAAAGTAGTTTCCCTTCTGTGGCAGTGTACAAAGTTTCCTGTCTAGTATAACACTCTAGTAGTATAGCCTTAGAAAAGCAAAGTGCAAGGTGTCAATACAGATAGCTATCCTGGAAAACTGGAAGCATTTTGTCTGGTTCATTATTTGGAACTGGTCATTTTCAGATATTTATACTGATTGGTAATGTGTTCAGATCATGATGCTTGGGACACTTTTATAGATTAATTCTGATACATCTGGCATTGCTGTGTCTAGTTTTGTTTTGAACCCGCCAGTTGCATATTTAAGTAAGCAGACTGTCAGTAATAGGACTTTACCAAATGATGCAGCACCTTTTAAAAGTTCCATTGGTACAGACTTTGTGATTTGACTCCATACCTGTGAACAGAGTTTAGTAGCAGCACTAGCTGGAAGGGGTACAATTGAATGGTTCGTAACCAGCTGGTTTGTCTTGTTTTTTGGGAGTTGGTAGGTGGTGAGTTATCTTCTGCAGTCTGCCTTGTACTGGAGACTTGAATAGCCTGGAGAGAGCATGGTAAGTTGGGTTTTTGGCAGAACCTAGATGAAGAAAGCATGTTGTAACTCAACACTGAGGGTATGGAGACACATGGGACCGGTATGTGTGTTGTGCACATTCAACATGTCAGAGTAGCCTGGGGATTCAAAGTAATAAGGAAAAATCCCCACCAGCTCTGGATGACTGCCTTCTTGTAAGGAGTAGTTCTTGCTCATTGTTTGTGCAGGAAGTATGGTTGCCAAAAGGCTATTTCTCTGCAGAAAGAAATGACACCTTCCCTCCTGGTTAATGCGAGCTGCTGTGTTGCTTAAAGCTAGGAAATCAGTAAGTTGTTAGCAAGTCCTTCAAAAAGTTCACACTGTACTGTGTGTGTGTGTGTGTGTGTGTGTGTGTGTGTGTGTGTGTGTGTGTGTGTGTGTGTGTGTGTGTGTGTGTGTGTGTGTGTGTGTGTGTGTGTGTACACCAGTTAAAACTTGACAGCACTGTGTGTGTGTGTGTGTGTGTGTGTGTGTATACACCAGTTAAAACTTGACAGCACTGTGTGTGTGTGTGTGTGTGTGTGTGTGTGTGTGTGTGTGTGTGTGTGTGTGTGTGTGTGTGTGTGTGTGTGTGTGTACACCAATTAAAACTTGACAGCACTGTGTGTGTACACCAGTTAAAACTTGACAACACTGTGTGTGTACACCAGTTAAAACTTGACAGCACTGTGTGTGTACCAGTTAAAACTTGACAGCACTGTGTGTGTACCAGTTAAAACTTGACAGCACTGTGTGTGTGTACCAGTTAAAACTTGACAGCGCTGCGTGTGTGTGTCTGTGTGTGTGTGTGTGTGTGTGTGTGTGTGTGTGTGTGTGTGTGTGTGTGTGTGTGTGTGTGTGCGTGTGTGTGGGAAATGTAGTTGGTAATTGGACTTGATCAGGTAAGACTAAGAGAGTGTGTGTGTGTGAAATGTAGTTGGTCTTGATCAGGTAAGTGTGTGTGTGAAATGTAGTTGGTCTTGATCAGGTAAGGGAGTGTGTGTGTGAAATGTAGTTGGCCTTGGTCAGAATGGTTGTGAGCTATGGTGAGAAGTGAGAACTGAAGTTGTATTTCCCCCATTATTGTTTTTGTTGTTTGTCCAGGTTTTTGTGCTAAGGCGTGAAGTGAGAACTGAATTTGTATTCCCTCATTATTGGCTTTTTGTCCAGGTTTTTTGTGTTAAGAGGTTGAGAGCTATCTAAATGATAGCCATTAAGTTTGTCTTCCTATTTTTCAAACTGCTGATTTAGCATAGTGGTATGTTGCACTGAGTGTAGTGCATATGGTTCTGGGTTCAAGACATGCATGGTGCAGCATTTTATTCTAGCAACTTTCCAAAATTATACAAGCAATGTTTAAAATGTGTCCCTGATTTTTGGGCTTTTGCCCCCCCCCCCAATAAATGTTGGCTTTTTCCTGATTTCTTGTGCTGCAAAGTTCAGAGATACAGCTGAGTGTCAACATTTTACAAGGAGCTGAGTGCTGCAGGGGATCTAAAGTTTAGTGCTGCTTATGCTGAGTCTGCTTGTACTGTTAATAGCACAACAGGTAGTGTACTTGCTTTTGATGCAGAAGGCTGTGGGTTCTTTTCCCACAGGAGGTAGATGCATTGCTGATATTGTACTGTGTTGTAAGGGGGGGGGGTGGATGCAGTAGTCCGTTTTGGTGAAGATATCTAGTAGTAACTATGAACCTGTTATCAGTTTGCCATCCATTCCCTATTGCAATATTACTAGCGTATCATTGTTTTTATTGCAACATAGGCAATTTATTCCTCAAGGGCAACAGGCACTTTATTTGTAGATGAAACCATGAAATATAAAGTTGTTTGCTAGCAGCAGCCTCTTCATTAGTTACAGATTTCTTTAATGTGGAATTATGTAGATGGCTTTTACTAGTTCAGAGATTGTGCATATTTACTGATACTGGTGGACTATAGAAGTTTGAGTAGAATTTTATGATGGAAATGTTATGAATTGGGCTGTTTGTCATTATTGGTGCATGCATTTTGTTTCATTGTTTACTGGAAAAAATGTTCAAAACAATACATTTAAAATGCTGTCTAACAACTATACTGTATTGTACAAGGAATAGAATTTAATACAATCAGGAAGGTGTATCAAAGAGCACATGTATGTTTCATGTGCAAGGGGCCTATGATTTGAAAACAGCTCAAAGTTAATTTTTATCTGCCACTGGCAAAATGTATTTTCTTTGAATGTGGGTTTCAATGCTGTTTCAATGAATGTGAGTTTCAAGGGCAGGGAAGTTTTAATGCTAAGTCTAGTTTCATTGTGAGACTGCATTGCTTTGTTTAGCAGGTATTTATTGGTGTTCGTGCTATAAAATGCAAAATAAAACTTTTCTGGCAAATCATTTAGGAATGAAGTCACTAAATAATGACCAACGTTTAGTTTCAGACATCATAATCTTCAGAAAAATGCATGCTAAAGCAAGATCTGATATTCTATCAACTGTCTTAAGTTTATACAAGATCAATTTTTAGTACTGTTTGTATGTTCCCCCAATATATTTGGCCTTGTCCAGATTTCCTGCATTAAGAGGTTGAGAGGTATGTGCAAATAAATAGCTTTATAGAATTAGGAATATCCAAACCTCTCAACTGTCCCCAATTTTGGCTCAAAATGTTGCTCTCCCCCTAATAATCTCTCCGCAAAATAGCAATTTTGGAAGAAAACGTGGAGGGTTTACTTTTATAAATAACTGTAATGATCAGAGTTATACATTACTTTTATTTCAGAAATGCATGTAGATTCTCTAATTTGGTCAGCTGCTCAAGTTAAAATGGTGTCCCTTCTTAGACAGGTTCCCAGCTATATTGTCTGGCAATCCTCTACCCCAACTACCATGCTGCATTTTTCAAAGAACTGACTTTCAGGTTCATTTTCAATTCAAGGAACCGAGTTTGAGTGAATTTATATTATATTACTGAAGAGGCATTACAGCGAATGCCTCTTCATCGACACTTAAGAGTGAACCGTGAATTACGAGAATGGCCATAGCTTGGCTGGGGAG
This sequence comes from Protopterus annectens, assembly GCF_019279795.1. Lineage (NCBI taxonomy): Eukaryota > Metazoa > Chordata > Ceratodontiformes > Protopteridae > Protopterus > Protopterus annectens. The sequence goes on along the minus strand of NC_056736.1, from coordinate 117,943,759 downwards.
GGGGGTAGCAGTTTGAGAGCTGTGAGTACAAATTTGAAAATCCTAGCTACACCCCTGGTAGTGTACACACTGACAAGCCAGGGGTAGCAAACGTAAAAAAATCTTTAAAAATGTCCTAAAAGTCTTCCTCTACCGAACGATAAGCTTTTCGTGCTCACAGCCAGCCAAGACAGTTATGCGTTTTTGAGAAAGGTGAGGAGTTGGGTGATGACTGGACTAATCCATCCAGATGATGTAATTGTGATTGGCTGCAGCTGTATTTGGCGGGCTGCTTAATTTCTGTTAAATACAGCTGCAGTTAATCTCTTGTTATTGGTGCTGCCTGCCTAATTCTAACTTTTGGAGTTCACAGTAGACGGTCTGAATAAAGAGCCAAGCAACTCAAATTCTTTGTGGTCCTGCAGTTTGCGTGAATTTCTCTGCTGCATGTGTGCTAAATTGACTATGCTTTTGGATTCTCTGATCAAGTGTGTGCAGCATTGTACAAGACAGTCTCCTGAAATTTGGTTGGGTGTACCATAGGGTATTAAGATGCACAGCCAAGAACTTCAGAACAGCTTGTTTCGTTTTTTTTTTTAAGTCCAGACAGGCCTTATGATGATGAGCCACACATATGGTCATTTTTCGGACACTTCTTTCTGCTCCATTCCCTTACAGCAAGCAGCCAACCCACAAAAGTTAGCTTGTGGCCCAAATGGGATCGAGTTGATCCAGAATCACCACTCTGCAGTACAGAGAGAGGACAGCTGCAAGATATATCATTTTTTTTACTGCTGCAAAAAAAAACGCGAGGTAAGTGGCAAATTTTGAGTGTATCTGTGTATTTTTGTGCAAGTGTTAAGTAAATGGGTGTGGTTGTGCGTTCTCTAGTCTGTATATTACAGATGACTTGAAAATAGTTAAGACAGTTACATATGGGGCATGCATGTCTGCAGAAGAACTTCACTAAAGTGATGCTTTGGGCACAGCAAAGCTGATAATTACAAAACTAAGCTTATAAGATTGGTGATTGGGAGACATAACTGAATGGTTAATATTTTCATACAGTACGCAGTGATTGAAACTGTAGATACATTTTAGGACTAAGGTATATATGGTATGGTAAATGGATCATTCCAGGTTTGTTTTTCTAATCATATCAACCAGCTGGTTAGTGATAGCTATAGAACAATAGTATAAAAATGCTTATAAAGTCTAGGAAATTGGAAATTAAGTAATTGTTTTTTAGTTACATTAGATCCAAACTTGAGTATGGAACTATATGGAAACCATATAAGAAAATCATGAGTGAACTGTAAAGACCCCAGCGGAAATATACCACGAGCATCAATGGAAGTGAAAATTTAAGTTACTGTGAAAGACTAAACTATCTTAACAGGGTCTCAGATGTTTAAGAGGTGATCTTATTCAGGTATATAGGGCATTTAGAGACTACCTCTGGGAATATTTGGGTTTATCAAAAAGTAGTAGTGAAACATCAGACAACCTATGTAGAAGATTCTATAGGAATGAGAAATGTACTAATTGCTTCTCTAAGAGAGGAACTGATGCATGGCAGAGATTACCATATTACATTAAAGCAAGTACTAGTATAGATATTTTTAAGAACAGTCTGGAACTTGTTATGAGAACTGTTTTGGTGTATTGGCAGGCTAGAAGGGCATTATTGCCCACACTTAAAATATTTCTGTGTATGCAAAATCTAAAATGAGAGAACAAAGGCCCAGAAATTGGGGAAAGATTTAAATATCACTTTTTTAAACTTAGAAAGATGTTGGGATAAGTGGATATGTGTTAGCATGCATTTTCACTGTTTAAGCGAAGCATTTTTTCCATGTTTAGAATTCTAAAGGCTGTGTTAGTGTACATATGGTCAGTCTGATGCCAACTCAAACTGTAGAGAGGGGGTTTATTTACATTTGACAACACATTAAAATCAGTGGCTTTCCAAGGAGTATTTGAATGTTGCAGCTGTTCAAACCAACAATTTTATATATGTGTGTAGAAACAGTCTATTTGGTTATCACAGAAGTGGCGGTCTGTCTGGGGATGGAAAGGCAGCATAGCTCTCAATGGTATCTCATTATGCGGAATGTTCTTCAGTTTGTGAGTTTGAATGTTAGCTGTTGCCATGGTATACAATACTGAATCATGTTAAAACAGGAAAACTGTTAAATAAAATAACTGTTTTCTCATACTTATGCTATGAGCATCCTAGATGAAGTTGTTAGTAAATGTTTGCCTCTTGCTCCATATTGTCACATTATGTTATATATTTTGGAGATGAGGGGTTGAGAGCTATGGGAGGCAGTCAGTGGAAGAAAGCAAATGGCAGACTTTAAGTCAGTCTGTGTAGGACATATTGTTTAGCCCTAGTATCCTTTTAGTAAGGCTTCTTTGTGGGCATTCCAGTTGCATGTGTCTGGACAGATACAGGCCAAAGGGGGCATTATGCTCAATGACTGGCCTAAGGAGTGCTGAGTAAAGGAGGGCAGGGACATCCTAGATCTGGACATAACCCATTTCTTTAAGCTGTTTAATATACAAGCACTTTCTTACATAAGTAGACATACTGGTCAAAATTTAGGTCACTGTCCAGATAAGTTCTGAAAACCCAAACAAGTCTATTCTTAAGGTCTTATTGTCATCATTGTTGTTCTCTGAGGTAGATGACTTCCAAAGGATACAATAATACATTTACTGGCATTTCATTCTGGTCCATGATTGTGGCACCAGTTGTTTGGGACAAACCGTCCAGTAGGATGGCTGTGTAATTTGGGGTTCAGTGACTGCTCCTAACTTGTAGTCATGTGCAAACCTAGTCATCCAGAGCCCTTTGGTATTGGCTTTTACTTCAGTAAAGTAGATGTTAAACAGGAGAGGCCCCAGCACAGAACCCTGGGGACTCCACCAGTAGCTCATCTCTTTCTGGAGGTAACTTTGTCAATTTTGCTTTTTTGCATCTCATCTGTGAGCCATGTGGCAATCCAGTAGGTGACCGTAGTTTATTCCTAGTTTATTTAGCTGTTCTACAATTCTTCAGTGGGGGATTGTGTCAAAAGCTTTAGCTAGGTTGAGGTATGCAATGTGTACCATTTTGCTTTTCTATATTGCATTGGTGACCTTTGCAAAAAAGTACATTAGATTTGGTAAGCATGACCTGCCCTTGACAAATCCAAACTAAAATGGAAACAGTATTCAGAGGGTTGCTGTTTCCTAATAAGGCTTTCCATGGCTTTGCATATTAGGCTGGCCAGACAAAGTAGATTTTGTGTTACTGTCCTTTGGGAAATGCTACAGTACTTAAATGTGGTTTTATACATTGCATATAATTTAACTGACTGTTTTTTAGGACTTTTTTCATAAAACGTGTATTTCCTTAACTTGCAATGTTCTTTAACTAACTGAACTTCACTTGCACACACAAAATTATTTACATAAATTAACTTTGCTGGTTTCACATAAATCATTATTTACTTAAATTACTTACATTTGCTATGGGTCTTGGGGTGATATCACCTTCACTGGGATTCTTTTCTATGTTATCATAATACTTATATCAGGTATGCCATATAAAAGAACTATGACTTCATATGGGCAACCAAACATATCCTCTAGGTATTTCTTGAAACAACTGGTAATGTCTGCTAATATGCTGTGTGCTGGATTGGAGTTATGTACCTCCACTAACACAACCACACCAGGTTCACTGGATCATACGAGAATATTAGGCTAACTGCCATGAATGGTAATTATAAGGCTAGCTAATAAGCTGAGATCAGAATCAAACCCAATACTTTGTGTCTGAGGTGAAAACCTTAACCGTTGTGCTCAATCGACCCGCCACCCCCAATGTTTTGCAAAAGACTGCATATTGCTGTGTTTTCACACATGCTGATACAATATCTTAAGGTGATACTTCCACATCACCCTTCCCCAGTGTTTTGCTTTCCTGCCTCCCCACTTCACTTGTCGACTTTCCAGACTGCACCCCCCCCTTCGTAAAATCCTGGATCCGCCACTGGCAACTATAATTGTTTTAAAAGACATAAGGTTTCTAACAAATTAAGAAAGATTACAGACAGAATAATATGGGATGGAAAGATAATATGGAATTTGGAGAATGAGCGTTGCTCAGGAATAGCAGTTTTATGCAGAAGAGTTGTGAAGATTTAGATGCAACATTAATTAATATAGGGAGATTTGCTATTGTGGATTAATGATGGCAGGAGAAGGTTTATAGACTTATAGCTATATATTCATATGCTATTTGCAAAGAAGGGGAGAAATTATTTCAATAGTTGTTAGTCTACATAGTGGTAAATATGGACGGTATAATAACAGGGAATGTCAATTGTGTTTTAAGGAGAAAAAGAAAGAAAAATATGTAAAAAATGAAAGAGGTTATGAAATGTGGAAAACTGGTAATATAGAATAAAGAAGCATGGACATATAGAACAAGCATGTTAAAATATAAGATTGGTTATTTTATAATGTCAGAAAAAATAAGTATAATAGATGAAGATTTAGCTGTAACAGCATTTACAGATCATCTGGCTATATAGATGGAAATGAATGAACATTAAGAATATATTAAAATAGGTAAGGGTATAAAAAATAAATGAAAAAGGTAAGGGAATAATAACTCAATTATGGAGACATATTACTATGAGGGAATTTTACAATAATTAGAATGGTTGATTACTTTTAAAGGAAAATGTAAAAAATGTTTTTTTTATAATGGTAAAATAAGGCAAGAAAGGTGGAAAAACAATGATATGCTAAAAGATATAAAGATGTACTTGAAAACTTAGGAACAAGAGAAAATATTAAGATAAAGAAAAAGAATTACATAAAAGAAATGAGGAAAATCAAAGGATCTTTTTTTTAAACACCTTTATTGAATTATCAGTTGTACCATAGCCAAATTTGCATTAATACAAAAGTAATCAAACTGCATTAAATTATCATTAACAAACATTATACTTCACATATATTTATATATATATATATATATATATATAAGGTAACCTAAGCAACATTACATAAATTATTCAATTCTTGCCCCTTGTTTTAAACAAGAAACATCTTTATTAAACCATCATCCCAGTTGCAAACATTATACATCACTTATAATCTACCTAATCATTTCAGTCAAACATTACATAGATCAATTAAGTCCTGCTTTCTTTTAAACCTCATTCCTCCCCTGCATGTATTGTTCCCACAATTCCTATTTTTCCTATGTAGTTTGATCCTACCCTTTTCTAAAGATCTCAATTCCAGTTGTATTATCTCTGTTACTATATTTACTACTTCTAATATAGTTGGTTTAGATTTTGATTTCCATTTTCTAGTAATTGCTTTTTTGGCAGCCACCATAATTCGACACAGCAAGGCCTTACCATGTCTAGTCAATTCTGATTATGTATCATAGTTCATAAAAATCATCTCCCTCATCACACCAATCCACCCATCTAGCATCTTTGACAGTGCATATAAACAAATGTACTTATTACAAAGGGAAATGGAAGAAGGATCAATCTACTTAAGGAAAATAATAAAAGAGTAGTGTAATGAAAGAAATAAAGGATAAGCAAAGAGAAATATGAATAAATCAATAACAACTCATGGAAATTGTTGCAAATGATGTAGAACAATTTTTTAAAACAAAAAGTAGAGAGAATGATAAAACATGGGAACTAAAAGAATTTTCAGAAAAAAATGAATAAGGAAACTGAAAAATAAATTACTTTGCATGAATTAGACTTCTTGTCCTTCTTCCGGCTTTTCCTAATTAGGGGTCGCCACTGCTGATCACCTGTCCACTCATGATTGGCAGTGGAGTTTTACGGTGTCAATTTGCCAGCACGGTGCCCAACCTTCCACAAAAGGCACACATGCACGCATTCATGAATAGGGCCAGTTTAGAGTGTCCAATCCATCTACAGTATGTCTTTGGGATGTAGGAAGAAACTGGAGCACCCAGAGGAAACCCATGTGACCACAGGGAGGACATGCAGACCCCCCACAGAAGGCACCCCAGCCGAGGATCGAACTGGAGAACCTCTTGCTGTGAGGTGGTAATGCTAACGGCTGCACAACCGTGGCCGCCCTGTACCACTATGGTTGCCCTACTTTGCATGAATTAGACAAAATATTTAAACAGTTAAACATAGATTTCAGCTGCAGTTCCATATGGAATTGGATTTACAATGTATACAAATTTAGGAGAATGGCAGAAAGAATATTTGTTATAGTTTTAAATGAGTGGTCAAACAAAGGTTTTAACCATAAGGAATTATGTAGTAGAATATTAAAATTTAAAAGAAGATATAAAGACTTGGAGACCAATAATGTTAATGCAGATTACAATATATTTATGAAAATAATGCAAAAAAGACTTGAAAATAGGATGGTATGCATGATAATATAGTTAGGGAGTTCTGCATGTCAGTCTACAGGAACAATTGAGCTAAATTAATGGAGAAGGAAATAAGCAAGTTTGTTGAAGTGGTGCAGATAACAGAACTGGCATCTGAAGGCCTTGCAGATGATGTTCTGTTGAAAATAATTAAGCAGGGTAATCCAGGGCTAGTTGCTGCTTTATGGGGTGAGATTGCAGAAAATTTTTTCAGCAGTGCTGATGATGGTAATGTGGACCAGGAACCAGGTGATGTGGCAGCAGAGAATGCAGCAGTTGAAACATAATGCAGCAGTGACATAAGTAAATGAGGAATACCCGGGATTGTATTTATTAATGACTATCTATGTCCTTATTAATGACTGCCTGCTGGTTTGTAGCAGTAGATAATATATTAATTTAGACAAATGCAGCAGCGATAGCAGGCAAAAAAAGAGAGCAGCAACAAACTGTAGGTTAAACTATTTTTCAAAAGAAGAGAAGACCAACTGTGGAAATTAGAACAAAAATGACCATAATAGACAAATATTATGTATGAGACAACTTGGCAACTGTTCTGCATTTTAAAGTTCAAGAAATTTGGTCTTCTGTACATAGTGGGGCAGAGACTTTTTGTGTCTTAACATCTGAAACTGATGGGCTGATGAATTTTCTGCAACTGTGTAATAAAAAGGACATTTAACTGGGCAAAATTATGTTTTCTGGTAGGAGTTTAAATGTTTAAAAAGTTATTTTGCAGTTTAAAACTGAAGGACTGTAAGACAATGATGTTAAAAATGCTTGCAGGGTCTGTGTGAAACTGTTGATAATATTGTGGAAGTTAGAGATGAGAGAAACTTATGGAATGGAGGGTGGAGGTTAGAAGCTGTTGTGAAATATGACAAAACATAGCAAAATACTTGCCAAGTATTATTTTTTGGCTAATCATAGAAGGACATTAATATATGCAAACCACCTTAAATCATGTTTCTATGTAGGGACTTTTCTCATGTAATTAATGATTGTGACAAAGTAGAATGCAAACAGTGTGGGGAGAACAGACATGCAGCAAGGTATATGTCTGCATTTAGGTTGTGTAAAAAAGGGACACTTTTTGAAGGATTTTCAAGAGCAAAACAGTAAATAATGAAAAAGAAGAAGAAATTAAAGAAAACGCACATGAGGAAAGACAAAAAGAGGCTGGCAGACAGGGTAAGCTAGGTGAAGAAGAAACTGTAGAAGAAAGGATATAGAGGCGTAAAATGAAAATATAGAGTGCATCCTTTGATAGTCACATCGCCACAGTAGTCAGGAAGTCCTTCTACGTGGCACACCTCATCATAAAAGGGTTCTCATCCGAGAAAAAAAGAGGTCATCGTTCCCCTCTACTCGACACTCATTAGACTCATTATAGAGTACAACGCCCCTTTTGGAATGTACCTCACAAGACATCTGCAGGAGCTGGAAAGGCCACAGAAGTACCTCACAAAGAGGATTACTGGACTCAAACAAATGCCTTACACTGACCATCTCAAAAAACTCCAGCTTTACTCCGTAGCATATCGCCTACTCCGAGGTGATCTCTGCCTAACATATAAAGCTGTGTCAAACCCAGAGCTGTTGGACATGCTACACCTAAAGAAATCCCAATCCCTCCGAGCTACACGCTCTAGGGACCTAATCCTTGTCACCACAATAAACAGGACATGCTGGAGGGATAGATTCCTATCCCAGAGACTTCCCATACTCTGGAACAGGCTACCCATCTATGTCAAGCAAAGTTCTTCATTAGCACTCTTCAAGAAAAATCTTGATGAGTGGATGGGAAATAGGAAATACACCCCAGGGATCACTTCTGTGTCTCTGCTCGACAGTGGCACAGGAAAATAACTTTCTTGGGTGGCATAAGCCAGGGAACCTTGTTGGCTAGGCTTACATAGGCCCTTGGGCCGATAGCTTAGTACCTACCTATGAACCTATGAACCTATGCAGAATGAAAAGTCTGGAGAAGAGATTGATACTGATCATTCCTTCCTTCCCCCTCTCTCTCTTTCTAGCAGGGTACAAGGAATACAGGGTTAACTGGAAACTTAAATATACACACAGCAGTCTCATCCAAATAGGCAGTCTGAGTCCATTCAATCCAATCACTATTTAATTAGGACAGACTGTGTTCCACCTCTGGTCGTGTGCTTTATGTTCACTGGAAATGTAAATATACACACAGCAGTTTCATCCAAATAGGCAGTCTGAGTCCATTCAATCCAATCACCATTTAATTAGGGCAAACTGTGTTCCACCTCTGGCCTTGTGCTTTATGTTCACTGGAAACTTAAATATACACACAGCAGTCTCATCCTAAGAGGCAGTCTGAGTCCATTCAATCCAACCACCATTTAATTAGGATAAACTGTGTCCCAGTCTTGGCCTTGTGCTTTATGTAAGTGTTAAATGCATCCAGTCTTCTGCATATATTTTAGCCTGCATAGTGACTACTCTGAAGACAAGTGTTTCAATGTCCTAGTTTGTAAGCAATAGACTTATAGTCTATAAACCCTCCTCCACTGACATCCTGATGGTCAGCTTTTACTCTCTCCTTCCTAATAGACACTGACATTTACTCCTACTACTCAAATGTATTTTTCTTCACTTCTTCTAGACTTGTTGCTCGCATTACTTATATCCTCTTGTCTTTAGTGGAACTGCATGCCTTCAAGGAAGTCACTTTTTGTACTCCCCTTCCTTTCTTATGTCTCCTTGCCTGAGACAGTTACTAAACCAATTTCAGCTCAGAGCTACTATCTGTGCACAGTCAACACTGATTTAATACACTTACCTGTCTCTTTAGTGTGTTTTTATTCTGTGTAGAAGTGTCCCTGCAAGCAAATAGATATGCATGTAACAGTGAAGTCTACAGTTTGAACACCAGTCTGTGGCTATATTTGTATGTAAACTACAAATATTATGGTGGCTAAAACAAAGAACTTTGTCCACTATAATAGCTTAATTTTTGTAGACCACAGCAGTCCCACTGGTACTTTCTCCTTTAACTGTACTCAAATCATTGCTTTTAGCAGTCCACAGTCTCCCTTCAGTAAGTTTATTTCTCCTCTTTTTAATCACTTTTGAGTTCTCAGCCAGTATTTTTCCAGAAATGAACTACTGCATTCTGGCTTACATTTTCTCATTGCTTTGCTGATCTGTAAGAGATGAGGTAGGATTTTGGGCTTTACATTAGAAAGTCCATAGAACCCTCCTTACATTACACACTTGTTGAAGCAGTCAAGTGCAGTTTTTTTTACTGTTACCACCATTAGTCAGGTCAAGGTGATATTAGACTAACTCTCCTATTAAAAAGGTGTCCTAGGCCAACAAAACCAAGACATAAGACATTCATCTACTAGTACAGAGACCTTTTAAACTGCATTGTTCCTTTTACTTATCTTTCAGCAGATTTGTGGCTGTTTATGTTAAGTAAGTGATTGTTTTCCCTATAACTTGACAAGTTTTCAACATGCTTTGTTTACCTTCTGCTAAAGCTTGGGCTCACTCCACTCCACTGCCTCACTCCCAAATCTCACCCACCCCTTCTTACTCTGCTTTTATACTTCCATAGCACCACACATATATTCCTCTAAACAATGCTATCAGTTCCTTCCAGTAGGAAAACAATCAATACAATTACTCCCAGTAGTAACACCCACTCTAGTTTACCACCCAAGAGTCTTCAACAAATTGACTTAATTCTTGCCTCCTATAGTTATCAAGTTATATCTCTACAACCAACTGACTACCCCCTAACATTTTTATTGAAATTTACAACAAAGATAAAACCCAAGTTAAATAGAATGCCCCTAAGTCAGTTTATTTGACTATTTTTCCTCACTCTACTAGCCTTTATTACCAATTATCAAATCCACCTTTTTCAAATACTTAGGACTTCAACCAATGCTCACAAAGTATATCAACATCTACCCAGCCTGTCTTTCTCAACAACACCTTAATCTCTACAAACAAACCACATCTCCTTTACTTTTCTATGAATGTCTTAAAACTAAGCATCCGAATTTACGATCAAATATCAAACCAAGACCAAAATATAACTGTCCATACTCTTCCCTCTGTAAAACATCAATTAAAAATTAACAGACATAGTCACCCCAACCCTGGTCCCACTGTTCATAAAACCATAATTTCCAACCCAAGATAAACCACTCACCTAATACATCTGTGGAAAATCAGAATCCAAACTCACCTTACTACATATGAATCTAAGCAGTATATGCAATAAAATCTATGACATACATGCTTATCTTGCCACATACACTCCTGATGTTGTCACAGTTACTGAAACCTAGTTAAAAAAAGAAATAAAGGATAATGAGATCACACCTCAGGATACAACATACTCAGGCATGACAAGCAAAATAAGTGTGCAGGTGGTGTAGCAATCATCTATAAAAATTCCCTAACCATCACCTTACTTCCACAAGAAATACCCAAATATAACAATGCTGAACTACTAATAATACTCCTAAAAATCAACAATAGAAAAAATATATGTTTAACAGCAATTTATATACCACCAGGGAATAGCGCTAATACTGCTGAAAGCATCATGTATTGGATATCCCAACAAATTAACCATGAAACTATAATACTTGGAGACTTAAGTATAGACTGTCATCTCATAAATTTCACTACCCCAGTTGAATCCATAAACTTGTACAACTTCAGACAATTAATAACCGCACCTTCTAGAATCAATAAAACTTTAGGGAGACACTCAGTATTAGATTGGATTCTTACAAACAATCCAAACTGATAAAAGTAGGCTGCCCCTCAGATAGCATAAATGACTACATACCAATGTATGCTATAAGAACTCACTATAACCTAAACATATTATCTATATTCAAATATGAAATACAGCCAATCTCAGCAAAGATATTTCAATGAAATACTAAAAATATAACTGGAATGGACTCAACACAATGCCACTAGCTACTGCTGAAGAACACTTCAATTAACATATTCTTACAGATCTTAAATAATATTGCACCAGTACGTAATAAAAGAATAATGTCCAACCCCACACCATGGCTGACAAAGAAAACAAAAAATTCATGATAAAAAAGGATAGAGCCTGAAAAAACTGGTATAACAATAGAACTCAGAATTCCCTCCAGGAATTTAGACATCTTTGACACCTTGCAAAACTCCATGTCAAACAAAATAAGTAAACATAGTGTGCCAACCTACAAGACAAACATAAAAATAACCCAAAACTGTTTGGTCATCACAAAATAAACTGCTCCACCCTAGCAAGACAACTGGTCTCTTTCCAAAAACAGACAAACTGACAGACTCTATCCCCCACAGTATAATTCCTACTTTATACAATCAATATGTCTCTTAGACACTAATACATCTGCCCCCTCACTCTACCCCTGTCTAATCAAAACTACCCACAGCTTCTTAGTTTTAGTCCAGTACCTACCTCACTCATAAGGAAGGTGCTCCTTAAACTAAAAATTACTTCTGTAGCTATAAACCAACTATTACCAAACTACCTAAAAATGTCTGCAGAAGTCATAGCTTTCCCTGTGTCCATACTAATTAATAAGTCCATAGCAGAAAGATACATTGCATCACTGTGGAAAAATCCTACATCATACCATTGCACAAACATGACACATCTAAAGAGTTTAATAAATAAAGCTTGATAGCGATTCTCTCCTCCCTCTCCAAAATATTAGAGAAATGCATCCATATGCAGCTGATGCAATACCTAACCTCAAATAACCTGCTCTCAAAAACATAACATGGCTTTAGGCCCCGCACAGCACCACTACTGCTCTACTACAATTTACCAATATAATAAACTGACACAGAAATGATGGTCTTCCTATGTTCACCATGTTCTCGGACTTGTCAAAGGCATTTGATACTGTCTCACACCAGAAATTGCTTGTTTGACTCTCCTCAATTGGTCTTTCACAATACTCCTTGTTGTGGTTCCTTACTTACCTATCTGGAAGTTAACAAACCTACTCATCCTTTCAACCAGTTACTACATGTGTCGCTCAGTGCTCTATCCTGGGTTCTCTACTATTTAATATATTTATTAATGACTGTCACACTTCCACTAACTGTGCTAGTTTAGTTCAGCATGCAGATGACTCAACATTAATATGGGCTGCCTCAATAATAAGTAAGCTCTAAGACATTACCCAAAAATCTTTCTCTTCTGTAGAAACCTAGTTCAAAGAATCAGACCTCCTAGTCAACCCCAAGAAAGCAAAATGAATGCATTTCACCTGAAAAAGTTGCCAAAATTAAAAGCAATCTTTTACCATAAAGTCAGCAAATAATACTGTCATTGAAACTGTAACGCACAGTAAACTTCTAGGGATTATGCGGCAATCTCAAATATGACCATCATATACTGCACACCATTAAATCTGCACACCAGACACTAGACTCCCTTTAAAGGATCAATGGATTCTTTACAGATATGTGAGAAAAACACTAGCCACCATCTTCTTACTGCCGACTCTCTTATATGGTGCTCCTATCCTAAGATAAACAATAAAAAAAAGAAACTTGCCTCCTGCTACAATAAAATAACTAAATTTGCCACCAGTCTCCCTCATAGCACCCACCATTTCTTAGCTTAAAGCAATTAAACTGGCTTGAGCTGCACAACTGTCTAACATATTCACAAGTGACTATAGCACACAAACTCATTCATCATCTAAAAAAATGTCCTTCACTACAAAACTTATTACTACCCTACTGTCCAGCAAGGGACCTCTGTTCTAGTAACAATTTCTTATTACTTACAAATAAGTCAAACAATGTTGCAAAAGACTTGCTCTACTCCAAATGCATTGCCAAACTCTGGAAAACAAGAAGAGAGCAATAGCAAAAATTTTGTTTGTGCAAAAACAGAAATGCAACTTTGCTCCCCCACCCCCAGAAGAACAGGCAAGTTACACATTTTGCTAACAAACCATCAGTAAAATGCTAAAAGGGCTATCAAATAAAATGTCCCTGAAACATGTGTACAGATTTGACACAGACCATTCCATTTTAAGCTATTGCCAATCATGTCTACCCGTGGCTAGCATGCCCCTAGATGTGTGTATGGTCCATCTTGGAAGGCTAACACCCCTGTGTTATTGACAATATAGGACATCTACATTTCATGGAAACTACAATAGAAGAGTGCGCATAGGAAAACAGTTGTAACATTAGCACGTGTGATGACAGTTAATAAGGCTGTGCATCTGAGAAAGTGAAATGCCCTGACAAAAATGCCTGTGCCATCAGTACACTTTTAAAAAATGCATACAGATAAAAGTGGTATTAACAAATTTTTCTTATTGACATTTCAGCATATGCAGTATACAGCTGAAAAATGCAAGGATGCCTTATCAAGGTCAGTAGTATTCTGTGCAGATATATCCCAAAGTAATATTCTCTTCAGTGCTATCCACAAAACAAGTCTCCTCATCTTCAGGTTCTTTAGCTGCACATTTCCCTTTTTATGGTGTAGATTCAGAGCTGTGAATATGGTGAAGATGCAAATGAGGTGTGAATTCATTAGAATTGGTGAATCCCAATTACTTGGCTCTGTGTAGCTCATGTAAATGTAATGCAGGCACTCTCACAGTGTTGATAGTGGATTGCAACTGTGAATGATTACTGGTAGAGTGAATGAAAACAGAACAGCATTTTAGACTGTAGTACCTCCAGTGGAGGTGTCAGCAAGGTTACACTTACAAAGTATAGAAGTAATTGTACCAACGTTTTAAATGTAAGTAAGCAGCACACATTTCACAGTTTCTGTTCAGTAACATCTAACCACCCCTTCATTTGTTGACAAGTGTATATTATTGCCATTTAATATCCTCACACATTTTAAATACAATGACACATAATGCCTTACAGAGTGCATGTCTGAGATTACTGGTCAGATAGCACAAAAATGAGCAACAAATGCAGAGAGGCAAGACACAGCTGCATTTTTGCAAACAAAAATCATAAATGGTTGTGTGATATCTCAGTGTGCTACATCTGAAATTAATACATGTGCAAACAACTGTCATATGTTTTGTTAGTACTGTGAATGATGTGCAGTTGGTTGTATGCAGAATGATTTCAGTTCTTTGATACAAAGCTGTTTGTGTAGCAAAGAGGGATAACACATCTTTACTGTGTTTTGAAGGTTCATTGGAGTGAGAGTTCAAATCCGGACCTGTGTAAAAATATTTCATGTGTACCAGCAGATATTTAGTAGTGTTTATTTCATAGATTTCTTTTCTACATTTCAACTAATGTTTCCTTTTTTTATTTTTAAAAACGCTAGAGTTTGCTCAGTGCATGGCTTAGAGCAAACAAGGGAAATGGAGAAACACAATGAATGTCAGGTTTAGCTGTGCTTATCTCATTTGCACAACACTTAGCAGTGCACAAACCTGAACTACTAGTCCACACAGGAAGCAGAGAGAACACCTCTAGATAGGGTGTAAACAGTATAAACATCAAAAAGGGTACATTGTTGCAGTTTTTGATTTCCATTATTCACTGCCAGTAAGTGTCATTAAATGGTGGTTAGCAACCTTCCACAACACCTGCAGCCATCGAACACCTGCAGAAAGTACGCAGTCAACAATTTGAAATTGATACATTCTATTAACTCTGTTGTGTACCATGCAAATGAGTGGTGTGGAGCAGCTGTTAACACACACAACTAAAGAATGAATAGGGAATTATGCAACTGTCATTTAACTATTTCTGTGGCAGTTGGTGTAAGTGTAGGACTGCAATATGGGTGGTCCTGGGTTCTAATTCAGGAAGTGCAACATATTTTTACTGTTGTCATAGTCCAGTTTATAGTAATGAACACAAAAAATAGAAGAGTTATTTCAACATTCTTGTGGCGGCAGGTGTAAGTCTAGGGTTGCTATACAGATGCTCCTGGGTTCTAATACAGGACATTCCAGACATTTTTACTGTTGTTCCATTTCACATTATATTCAATCTCACTTGTAACATTTAGGTAGTGGAGCTGATATCAATTAAATTCATGAGGGATAAGACACCCTTATTGTGTTTCAAATGTATGACTGAGGGTATAATGTCTGTTATATTTCTGTAAGTATAATTGTGCTACCTGGACTTGGATGACCTTCAGACTTAAATAAGACACATACATAAATTAATCTATATATAAGGACCTTGTCAGGTCAGACACATACATTGTTAACACCTCAAACTGTCATCTGTATTTATGAATGATCCATGACTATGTCTGAGAAATAAAGTACTTCTTATGTAGCATAGATAGAAAATCACCATTGTGGAAGGAAATGTTTTGTCCTTTAAGAATAGGTGTGAATACCACACTGTAAAAATGTATTTTATGAGTGTGTAAAGCCAAACCAAAAATGCGTCAGATCTTGAAATTTATGCCCACCAGTGCATGTCTACAAAGTTATATCACCTAACAGTTACAGCAGCAGACACCTCTCAAACTAATGTCAAGTGTCAAATTAACCTTCCAATTTAAAAAATAGCTTTCCACCCTGCTTGGCACTGTTGCTCTCCACTTAGCATCAGACAAAAGCATTTGGCATCATTTCTTGGGTTTACATACTACCAGTAAATGTGATAACAGGAACTGGCAGAAAACCATCATTTGCCATTGTTCTACTTTTGGGATTAGACATGTCTGGCATTAGAGGGGAAGCTGTCCAACTTAGGGTGCAGAGGTGGGGTGTTCAGGAGTCCAGGATATTTATTGGACTCTTGGTGAAGTGCCACAGCCAAAAGCTTCTGCAGGGGGACTATTTTGCCTCCCAGTACAATTATGAGGCTTGGAATAGTCTGGCCAAGGCAGTATCCAATGTGATTAGCATCCCACATACTGCACAACAGTGTACGTTCCATTTCAATGACCTAAAAGCCACAATAGGGATATGCTCAACCAGTAATTGGATGGGTTTCAAACCAGCAACATCCCACGGTTGTGTACGTATGCTAATAAAGAGAACTTATAATACATAGAAAGCTAAATATAGGCAAGACTGGTATGCAAAATGCTCTTCTGTTCTTTTCTTTTCACAGGTAATCCTGAAATTGAGTTGAATCGGCAGGCTCATGCTGATCATTTGGAGAGACTGAGGGAAGCAGGTGGCATATATGCAGCACAAGAGAAGTATTATTGTAGCTTTAAAAAGTTAAAGATTTTTTTTGTTGTTTTCTATACAGTGGTAGGAAAGTGAGCATGCATATAGGTAGGTATTAGGCTATCGGCCCTGGGGCCTATACAAGCCCAGCCAAAAAGGTACCCTGGTTTTTGCCACCCAAGAAAATTATTTTCCTGTGCCACTGTCGAGCAAAGCCACACAGGTGATCCCCAGGGTGAATTTCCTATTTCCCATCCAATCATCAAGATTTTTCTTGAAGAGTGCAAATGAGGAGCTTTGTTTGATATAGATAGGTAGTTTATTCCAGAGTATGGGAAGTCTCTGGGACAGGAATCTATCCCTCCGGCATGTTCTGTTTATTGTGGTGACAAGGTTTAGGTCCCTAGAGCATGTAGCTCAGAGGGATTGGGATTTCTTTAAGTGGAGCATGTCCAACAGCTCTGGGTTTGACATAGCTTTGTATGTTAGGCAGAGATCACCTCTGAGTAGGCGATATGCGACAGAGTAAAGCTGGAGTTTTTTGAGACGGTCTGCATAGGGCATCTGTTTGAGACCAGTAATCCTCTTTGTGAGGTATTTCTGCGGCCTTTCCGGTTGTTGTAGATGTATTGTGAGGTACATACCAAAAGGGGTGTTGCACTCTATAATGGGTCTAATGAGTGATGAGTAGAGGGGAACAATGACCTCTTTTTTTCTGGATGAGAAACCTTTTGGAGGTGTGCCATGTAGAAGGATTTACTGACTACTTTGGTGATTATCAAAGGAGACACTACTGTCCACCTGTGTCCCAAGGTCTCTTATCACACTTTCGATGTTAAGTATACTACCACCTATGTTGTAGTTCATGGGTACAGAGTTTTTACCAAAGGGGATGGCAATGCACTTTTTGGCATTGAGCTTGAGGCCATGGCTTTAACACAAGGCATCTGTCTCAGTGAGGCCCTTTTGTAGGATGTCCACATCGTTAGGAGTTTCGATTATGGCTCCTAGTTTGCAGTCATCTGCGAACTTTGTTAGCCAAAGACCTTCATTGTTACCCTGTACTTCAGAGAAGTAGATACCAAACAGGAGAGGAACCAGGACTGAACCCTGTGGTACTCCACTTGTCACTGGTCTGAAGTCAGATTTGGAGTCTGCTACTTTCACAGTGTGGGTTCTGTCAGTGAGCCAGTTGACAACCCATCTTGTGACATAGGGATTTATACCTAGTTTAGTGAGTTTATCTATAATTCCAGAGTGGGGGATGGTGTCAAAAGCCTTGGCAAGATCTAGATAGGCTGTGTGAACCACCTTACCCTTGTCAACAGGTTTGGTGACTGATTCAAAGAAGTCTAGCAGGTTTAGGAGACATGATCTGCCTTTTACAAACCCAAACTGGGTGGGGTCCAGAGTTTTGAGATTACCAATATCTTTGTTTATAAGTTCCATGATAATACATTCCATGGCCTTGCAGACCAGGCTCGTCAGGCTAATGGGGCGGTAGTTCCCGGGCTCCGTGGTGGCTCCCCCCCTTGTGGAGTGGGATAACCATCACTGTGCACCATTCAGCAGGCACAAAGCCTGAGGTGAGGCTATGATTGAACATGGTACTTAGGTGAGGTGCTAGTTTATTCTGTAGTTCATGTAGAACACAGCCTGGGATGTTGTCTGGTCCCATGGATGCTGTGTTCTTGGCTTTGGAGAGTGTGGTTTTTACCTGTGCAGCCATTATTACAGGAACTTTGCATTCTTCCGGTATAGAGATGGGCTCTTTAGGGGGCGAGAGGGGGTAAATTTAGCACTGAACCTATCTGCCACAATGTTGGCAATATCAGTTGGGTCTGTATATTTAATGCCATTGTGCTGTAACTCATAGCAGATCTGAGTGTTGCCATTGAGATTCTTGGCATAGATATAGAATGCTTTGTGGTTGTCTTTATAATCAGTGGTGATTTTGTTTTCGTAACTATCTTTGCAGGATTTTATCAGGGATCACAGCTTCTTACTGAGGTTGACCAGGCAGCTCCTCCACTCATGGGAATTTACTCTCTTTTGCAACAGTTTCTTCCTTCTGTTGTACAGTTTGTTTATGGCTGGGACCACCAGATTGGCCTTTTTTTGGAGGATAGCATCTTGGTTCTGTTTGGGATAGCACGATCTATGCACTCATGTAAGTACTTATAAAGTGCAATTGTGTAGGATTCAGTAGTTGTAACTGTATTGTCCATCTGCATGGGTGTCATGAAGTTCACCACTTCTGTCTTAAGAAGCATGAAGTTGGCTTTGGAGAAATTTTTTACCATGGTTTCCTTAATGGGGGTTAGGGGAAGGATGTGGATATCTAGGGTAATTAGCTTATGGTCGGATCGGACCAATGAAGTGTTGACTTCAAGTGTGGAACACCGGTCACTCATGTTGGTAATGACTAGATCTAGGATATTGTTGCCCCTGGCGGGGGTGTAGATAAGTTGATCCAGGGCATTGGAGTTTATGAATTCCAGAAAGCGTTGAGCGAAGGAGTTGGTACATGAGTAGTTTTCCCAGTTAATGGTGGGGTAGTTGAAATTGCCCATTATTAGGGTGTTTGGTTGAACCCTAATATTTTCCAGTACATCAAGAAAAGAGGAGTGGGATCCTGGGGCATGGTGGGTCATATCTTGATCTTCCTCCTTCCTTTTTCTTTCTCTTTGCTTCACTTTTTCTCTTGTTGTACTTAATGTTTACATGTTTCATTACACTTTCAGCATCCCCTTTTTTTACCCTTTCCTGTTTGTACTTAACATCAAGTATTCCTACCAGTCTATATTGCTGTCATGAGAACTCTATGCCAATCACACTGTACATGTGAAATAATCAGAAGGCCATCTGTCAGCTTCAAACTTCTTAGCACTATAGATATTCTCCTAAGCCCCCCCCCCCACCTTCCCAGGTTGTTTATTACTCTTGTTATCAGTGAATCTGTTATAGGTAGTATGTTCCTTGCTACTACTTTTATACACTGAACCATCCAGGCCTCTAATATCTATCAATCATCTTTAGTATGCATTGATTACACACCTTAAATATGCCCATGCTGTAAATAATGCAACTTTTGTGTCTTTCTAATGTTAAAATTCTCCATTTCTGTAAATACTTCCTTATTAAATTAACTCATGTGTAAATTCTTTGTATGGAGCTTTTCTCTTCAGGCATCTGCTGAAAATGGGTCATTGGCCCAGCTGGACTTTCCTGGTAAACAAATATAAAATAAATACATACATACATACATACATACATACATATCCTAACTGCAAAAGCAAGTATGCATGCATAAATATCTAGCACAAACCAACTTTAGGAATCAAGTTTAAGACTGTAGTCAGAGGTTGTGGGTTTAAATACCATGAGTAACATGTACACATTACTGACTTTATTTAATAACTAGTTGTACCCGCCACGTGTTACTGTGGCTCAGTCTGGTTAAATGGAAAAGAAAGAAAAGAGAAAGCGCACGTTTCTAATATGTTTAATTTCACAATGCTTGTGGGTATACAGTATTTTTTGTTGTTCCATTGTCTGTGCAGATATAGAGATTGTCTGGTTTGCCGACTCTAGAACACGCAACATATAATTGCCCATGTGAGAAGCAATCTGTGTGTAGATCTAAACCGTGCAATTCTAAAGATTGGCCCTGAGCTTTGTTGATGGTGATTGCAAATGCCAATTGAATTGGGAATTGCAATCTCTTAAATTGAAATGGCATATCCGTTGAAATCATAGGAATGCAAGGAATGAGGACATCTTCACCTTTGAAAGGTCCTGTCAAGATTGTTGTTTCTATGACGTTGCTCATTAATTTTTTTACTGCAAGCCGCATACCATTGCAAAGCTTTGGCTGGTTGATATTTCGCAACATGATAATTGGCACGCCGATTTTCAACTGCAGTACATGCGGTGGCATCCCCGGTAGATCGAGTGAATTCAAAAATTCTGTTGAATAATTAACCGCTTCATCTGCTTCCACAACAGTGTCAACGGACTTGTATGTGACTGCCTCGCTTTGAATGTTAGACTGAATAATATTGTTAAGTTCGTAGACGTCTTTGTTCTTGGCCGCAAGAATAGCTCGTTCAGTCAGCCAATCATGATTCTTATAATTGGTTTGAATATTGGGAAATACTTTTTCAACCAATTCATCTTTTGACGTCACTAAATTGCAGAAGTTATGAGGCAATGAAATTCGTCCTGCGGTCAGATCAACCGGCACCTTTCCGTTCCCAATTTACAGCAATTAATGTGAGAATATCCCAGCTGATCAATCATTTTGCAGCTGGACATGCATATTTGTAGTTAATTTTAACATCTTTATGTGTCGACAAAGTAGAGTATTTCAGGCAAGCATTTATTTCATCCGCTGGTGTCGATCCAGGAGAACGAAGCAGATCTGAAGCCGCAGAACGCGATCGCCGTGCTCACAACCGTGCATCCTCAAGTCTGGCTGTACGTCGCTCTGCTGCTTCCTCGGCATGTATTTGAGCCATTCTTTGTCTGTTTTGTTCATATGCTGATGCCCGTTCTTCCTCAGTTTAATTTGCAATTACTTGTCGCACTGCTTCCGCTCCACGACCTAAGTTTGATCTTCTGCGAGGCATTATTTGGATGAACTAAAGCAGATCGATTGCACTGAAAAAGAAGTAAGAAAATTATAACAAAAACATATAAAATTGCATATTTGTATACAAATATGCAATTACTCGTCGCACTGCCTCCTCTCCGCGAGTACGACGACCTAAGTTTGATCTTCTGTGAGGCATTATTTGGATGAACTAAAGCAGATCGATTGCAGTGAAAAAGAAGTAAGAAAGTTATAACAAAAACATATAAAATTGCATATTTGTATACAAATATATAGAATCCATAGTAGGTATATAAAAACACGCGCGTATTCGAATGCAACATGTGACATCTATATAATAGTAGGTATATAAAAACACGCGCGTAATTAAATGCAACATTGTGTGAAAATTTCAAAGCAACTGGTGAAGAACTTTCAGAGATTTAAGATTTTGAACAAACGAACATTTACATTTTTATTTATATAGAAGATATTACACACATTAAACTCTATACAAAGTGGCATAAAGGCCTGCTCTTAACTGTAATATATATAATTGGACCAATCATATGTGCAATATATGCCCATTGTAAGAAGTACTTTTCCAATCTGTAATTATATTTTGCAGTTGTTAGGACCTGTACTTAAATCTAATACTGCAAATAAATATGATGGTACTAATTTTACCTCTTTTTTCTTCTCTCCCCAACCCTTATCTCTTTTTTTCATTTTTGATTATGTGTCATCAAAATGTCTCTATGTCATCCATATGTACCAGATTAAGATTACTAAATTCTTCACAGCACAGCAAAGAAAGTCAATGCCAGTGGGTCAGCATGCCCCCACTCCATCAGTTCCAGCATTGACACCCAGCACATCTGTGACCCAACCTGGCAATACTGCCTCTGCTACCACTGCACTACCTGCAACCTCAGATAGCAGTACCCTGGCAGCTGGTGCTGTGGTGCCCTCTGAGAGTACTGGTGGTTTTGGGGATTTCATCACCAACCAGGAGATGCTAGGGTTGGTGTCTAGGGTCATGCACCACACTATTGGAGTATGCCTATGTTGGATGGAGAGGCTGCTTTCCCCTCATGGTCTGCAGGAGGAAATGGTATCAAGCACTCTAGCAGCTAGTAGAATAAGGGGACAGTAATGCCAGTCCTGTGGGCAAAGACTAGATTATCACTGTCCCCATGTTTGATGGGCATGAGCTTGCATTTTCCCTCCCTCACCCCAGTCATGGTGTCCCCAACCTTTTTTTGTCCCTCACCATCCCTGCGTCTTGCCTTGTTTGTTCTGTTTGTATGCATTTGCTTCCTCACCTACCCAACTTACCTGACCCAGAAATACCAACATCTCTTACCCAACATTCCTCTCTTACCAAAGCCAAAAAGAATAGGCACTTGTCCAACAAAAAATGTATAATCCCATACATAGCTCTCCATTTCACATGCATCTTTTTGACACCCTTGATTTAGTCTATTTGGCTATAAAACATGATTGTGTTGTAGTCACCCCTCTTTGTGGATGTGGTACTCCAAATTCAGCTAATAATTTGTACATATTCTCATTTTGTACTATTGAAGAAATGGATGTCTATGGTTCTTTTCTACTTCCCTCCTGCACATTCCTATATTGCTTTTCCTTTGTTCTTCCCCCTACTTGCCCCCCATTTCATCACTTTCTTATATATCCCATTTTAACACCTATAATATGGTCAAAAATAGAATTACACAAAACACACAAGTACAAAAAAAAAAACAATGGAGCCCTTCACTTTTTGGCCTCTATGTTTGTGCAGAGTTTCGTATCATGCACCAATGCCAAGTAACAGAGAATGGCTCTTTCTTGGTGTGGTTACCTCCTCATTACATCAAATACACTAGCACACAGTGAAGGTAGAATAAAGTAAAATTTTACTGCATTATCAATACTTATTCGAAAGTGTCACATGCATTTACATTCAAACCCTCTATCATCTGGGCTGAAAAAGAAATGTGTCATTTCATTTACACCAGCTGCCACAGAGTCAGCTAAGCAGTAGGTGTTCTTCATCCACTTAGTGCTAACTTTCATAATTTTAGCAATGAGCCTTGCTGCTTAATTATGCACAAATAAGGAAAATACTAGAAATATGTATCTTCCATGTGCAAAGATTTTACCAACCATCGCTCAAACCAGTTGCTTGGTGGTGTGCTATTAAAAGAGAACTATAGTAGGTATTACTTTTGTTTACTGTCCATTTAGTGTTCATGACATGAAACTACATGTGGAAACAGAAAAAAAAATGAAGGCCCTATCTAAGACAAAGTCAAGTATTTACAATGCAGCCATCTGTTACCTCCCCCTATGCACTGCAACCCTAGTATTTCAGTATTTGTTCACAAATATATCAACTACACCTCATAAAATAATAACAAATGATTTTCCAATGCTTGTAAGTGATGTGGGCATCTGTTTGCAAATAGTTTGTGACGGTGTCTCTGAAAGTATACCTGCACATTGGAAAACAACTACCAAATACTATACATTGCACACTCATTAATCTGGTAACATGCAGAACTTGAAATATCTTGACAGTTGAACATGTCTACACATACACTTCATGCAAACCTCCCAACATCTTCTATCCAGCATCCACTGCTGATGTCATCCACTATAAGTTGTCCTGCAGCCTTGCAAAAGTTGGAATTGTGCTGTGGTGCTTGCATAAAGTACTGAGTTCTCCAGTCTGGGTCCTTAGATAGGTAGGAGTTACATTCTCACTGAAGTCAACTGGAAGATGGGTGTGTCTATACAGTCAGAAAAACATGAGGTAATCTTGCAATTATCACTGCAATCCCATGGATTGCCTTTTTTGACACTTGCACATGCCTACACATCCATTTCATGCCATCTACCAACATTTTCATCCCAACATCCACTGCTAATGTCATCCACTATAAGTTGTCCTGCAGCCTTGTAAAAGTCAGACTTATGTGGTGGCACTTTTGTAAAGTGCTGAGCTCTCCAGACTGTACCTTTAGATAAGTACGTTTTTTTCTCACTGCAGTAAACTGGGGAGTGTTTGTGCAGTCTGTGTCTTTAGATAAATATGGGTTCTGTTCTCAGTGTGGTAAACTGGGGTGTGTCTGTGCACTTGCTTGACATTAGAGACAGCATTTTATACCAGCATGTGGGTAGGAAACTGCTATTACCATCTACTGCTCAGCAGACACTGCCTATGTCATTAGCTATAGCTGATTTGCAGATGTGCAGTATTCTTACCAGGGTGCTGTCAGACACTGGCCTGTACGCCAGGCACAAGTCACCTTATCCTATACAATATGGATTACAAAGACTGGGTTTTTAGTCTATCCACATACATCATGGCATGGTTTATGGGGCCTGTATTTTCTTGGTGAGAAATCATGGACCTTTTCTATATGGACATTAGTAATATTCCGACTGTGTGTGACATACATGTGTGAGTTGTTAATGTTAAATCCATGACTATTAGATCTGTTAGATGTCCTGACAGAGGTCATCGAGGGAATGCATGATGAGAACACTATCAGCTTGTGGAACTTGACCAGGCCAAGCCATTTGACACAAATCCACACTGAGGAATTTACTCACCACTATCAGATGTGACCATAAACAGCTATATCACCAAGTGGGTAGACCACTGAATCACATATGTGGAATCTAAATATGTTGAAGTGTGTGAAGTGACATATATCTCTGGTCTAGTGATCAGGTCCATATATCAGGGCTGTCTGCCAAGCCCTTTCCTGTCCATTATTTAAGTCACAGATGTCAAGATTGACATATATATCCTGTGTCCAAACTGCTGTCTGGAGAACTACAGATTGCAAGCAATCATTGACTCCAACTGTAATATTAGTATAATACAGACAGTATCAACACACACACACCAATGATTGCTGCCACAACCATAACAGCACATGAGATGAAGCAAAAACATGGGGTGATTTGTTACTTTTTGGAAACAAATGCACAAACAAAGTCAAGGATAATGTAGACATCACACCCTAGAAGCAGACCACTTAGTATGTGACCTATGTCCTGGGATAGATTTATGTGGAACATCCACCAGCATGTAGCCACATTAGTGAGTACTCTCTTGTATGTTACCCAACTACTGATTATGTGCAGACCATCCATGTCAAAGCCATAATACCTCCATAGATCACAGCCTTCATTAGACCAATAACTGAGTAGAATTCACCCTTCTACATGTACCTCCCTACACACCTTTCAGTGATGTGTAACTGAAGGTTAACACCTGTGCCACATTGAGCTTCAACACATCTTATTGGCCATACCTAGGTATTCTTTTTGTTGCCTAAACATTAGTGTCTGATGGTATGGAACACCCAACAATGTGTTTGACCAGATGCTTGTGTGATACCTGTTCTGGTGATGCACACAGTACAGATGCAGCTGTTTGACAACATTGATGGCATGAGTTACATTCATGACAGTGTGGATTATGCCATACATATGCCATGCACACCAGTGTACTAGCCTGGATTGGTCATAATGTCACAAACAGGTTTATCAGTGGTCCCTCGTAACACTTCCAGCAGATATTACAGTATCAGGATGGTGTGCTTGATTACCCTCATAGATTGCTGACATGTCATAATAGCTGTACAAGTGTGTTTGTGCAGAACCATCTATGATCACTAAGACTCACATATATTTTGTCAGAGACATGGTATTACTGGTGGTATTATTCTGATATTGTCCATGACTGCGTGTGCTTCTTTTACTGTTGTCCATGGGCCTCTCCCACTTTTTGGACACCTCTCCTGACATTACACTCACATTCAGGCATATCAGTTTGCACAGCTTAACAATATGCACCCATCCTCAATTGTATATTATGTCCCTGATAGATGTCCTCTCCATCGATCATGTCAGGATGCTTATCTCACAAAGACATATCTTCTCCATTGTTATGTCACCTTGTCTGACAGTCACATAATATACTTTTTTACTATAAAGTCTGTATTGTACCAGTTGATGTGTGATTAGTGTTACTGCTGCAAATGTCATCTGCTGTACATTACAATGTTTCAGTTGTTCTCTTTCCCTGTGTTCATTCCTATAATTCTTCTGTGAGTCCCTATTAAATACACACAATTCCCTGAGTGTTTATTTTAAATGGCAGTTCATGTACCTTTACAGATCATTTACACAACTTCTGTACAGAATGGCTTGAATGTTTTTTACACTACTCTGCACTATATACATTGTCCAGTACTGTGTTTGTAAAATATACATTATATGATAAACTCTGGTAATCATTGTGGCATTTCTTGCAATCCTGCTAACCTAGATTGCTGCAAGGGAAACAGGTTCACTATCTGTGTAGCACTACATGGTTTTCTGGCTGCCAACATTTTTGCCTGTTTAAACGCCGTGCATGGCATGAATATGCAATTAGCGCTGCTGCTCACAGTGCATACACATAAACTCCATGTAGGCTTCAATTAAAGCCTACACAAAGTTTATTGAATCCTGCTGAGTATGTTTTTGAAATGAGAATATTAATGACATAAACAATACAGATGTGAATATGATTTTGTACGGATTTTATAAGAAGTACAACAACACAACAGCACCAAAACACAGATGTGAGGAAACTGGCTCCAGTAAAGGCTGTCCCTTCCAAAATTCCTTTTGTCAGAGGAATAACTAATAAAAAACACTTCACCCCATGCACTTGAATATCCAAAATAAAATATTTATTAACACAACATAAAAAAGAAAAGAAAAAGAAAATCAGAAATATTAAAACATTAAACATAAAAACATGAATATTAATTTTAATATTTCTGATTTTATTTTTATTTTATTTTTTATGTTGTGTTAATAAATATTTTCTTTTGGATATTCAAGTGCATGGGGTGAAATGTTTTTTATTAGTTATTCCTCTGACAAGAGGAATTTTGGAAGGGACAGCCTTTATTGGAGCCAGTTTCCTTGCATCTGTGTTATGGATTTTATAAGAACAAGAAGAAATAATATGTGAGAAGGGTAGATAAGAATTTGCTTTATGTAATAAGGGTTAGTTGGAATGAAAGACTGAGTGAAATTTTGTTTAATGGGAATGGATTTTGGCAGATATCTTGCAAAAAATTAGATTATGGTTGTGGAAGTAGGAGTGGGAGGTCAAATATGGAAGAATAACAATAAGGGTTGTTTAAGAAAAATTATAAATAGTAAAAAGAAATGTGTTTATATATGTGACTTCAAATATGCACATTTTGTAAATATGTAAATAATGTGATTTATGTTATGTTAAATAAAGGACCTCTAATGTTTTAAATAAGTGCCATTGTATATTTTGCATCCACTTGAGCTACCACTAAATCAGGCAACTGGAATGTTGGTTTAACATCTCATCCAAAGGACAGCATGGTCAGGGATGCAGCACTTCCTAATAATGCACTGCAGTGTCAGTAGTAGAAAATTAATAGAATTACCTAGGGAGGGAATGGAACCCACAGCCTTCTGCACCACAGGCACTACCTGTTGAACTGCTAACACTGTTAAGAGAGCAGGCTTCTTTTGCCTTCAGGTAGCCTGCCTGATAGAGGTGCAGCGCAAGTTGTTGACAAAGAAGGATATGAGGTTTGGGAGGCATCTTGCATGACATCAAGGTGAATGAGGGGATAGTTATGTGTAATTATGTTGGAATTATGCTGGATTAGTCTCTTTCAGGCATCTGAATGTTGTGTTGTTGTGAATAACTTAGTGTTGAAATACTCCCTCTTCTTTTTTTGTCTCATGGTACTTACATCCAAAATGTGGAAATATGAGTTAGTACTGTATAAGCTGTCTGTCTGTTAGGTACAGGTATCCATTGAGCTAAGTAACTTCAGTTAATGTAGCTAGATATTTTTTATACTACAGCTAAAGGCATGCAAATAATTAATTCATTAATTAACTATTAAGGTGGGATTTAAATAAGATGACCTTTACTCTGGGACAATATCAGTTCTCGAAACATGATAAACCCCCCAATCCTTTCCAATTGCTTTTATTTATCTGTCTATGACAACTGATGAAGAATTGAAAAGAATATGAAACCAAAGATGTTAAACAAGACCTGTTCTTCTCTTAACAACAGTACTCTGATGCTTTGTGTTCATGTTTCTTGCATTGTTCTGTTTCTTCTAGTGGAAATGTGTCAGTTATCGCCACCTAAAGGCTTACTTTCTCTTTGCTTGGATATATGAGTTAAGGGATGACATGAGAGTGATAGTTATCCTTCTGAGAAATACATGCAGAAATTGATAAGGCACATTGGATAGATCTTGTGTCATAGAGATTTAAATGTTTTTTTCCAAATGGATATGAACTAGCAGGCGTGGAGGTGGAATATGCAGCACAACTCTGTTATGGAGTTTCTCTTGCAATGCTTTTTCATGTAGAGGCAAAAAGAAGAAACATTTGCCTCCTTTAATCCATATGGCCCTGGGCTCAATAACTGATCAGTTTAAGAGACATTTCCCTGAAGCTTCCCTGCAATGACTGAAATTACTAGTTTGTATGGTGGCAGTAGGAGACTGTGGAGGAAGGGTGTCATTTTGTAAAGACCCTTAGTCCTGGGATCAAATGCTTCTTCTTACAAGATCCTTACACTGTTTGCAGATCAGCTGGACAGTCAGCTGATCTACATAATCTAGCTAACCCTGAAACACTGATATCCCTTATGCCAAATATTCAACTTGAATAGGCTTTTCTCACATAATAAGATTAGGGAAGGCATGCTTGTCTTCAAGAGTAGTAAGGTCACAGACCTAGACTACCTGTTGACCAAAATGTATAACATATTGCCTGTTGTGGTTTTAGATTTGTTGCTAAAAGTAACTTCCTATATGTTAAAGTGCACAAGTTTGGTGAGTCCCATACCTCTCAACTGTACAGATTTTCCCAGAATGTCAAGATTTTTGCCTCATATTTTGGTCTGCTCCTCGTAAAATGTGTGGTTTTCTGGCAAATCACTAAGAATTGAAGTAAATAAATAATACTAAATAATGACAGACATTTGAGTTTCAGACTTCATACCTTTCAGAACATACATAATAATTCAAAACCTGTTATGCTAGCAACTTTCTAAGTTTATAAGAGCAATATTTAAAATCTGTCCCTGTTTTGGGCCTTTGTCCCCCCATTATTTCTGTCTTTGTTCAGATTTTTTATATTGACAGGTTGAGAGGTATGCCTCTAATCTGTGGGAGTATTGTTCTTCCTATGAGATGTGAAACTGGCAGCAGTACAACTTGGCATGTTGCCTAGGTTGATTCCATCTCATCCAGACTGGAAAAAAGGATAATTTGGTGTCAGTACTTCTCTCAGAGCATTTGGTGTCCTTACTATTTTAGAATGATATGCCAGGACCACAATATGTGTGAGCAAAACAAAACCCTAGGAATAATATGTTCGTGCTATTATTTTATTCACAATTCATACATTTTGCTATATGTTGTTTTACTGACATTTTAAATTAAGTACCTCATTATTAAATGTCAACTTCCATATATTTTTCTTTTTAGGGTTATACCATGTCACAGACTATATTTTTATTTTGCATTTGACAGTTTAATAGCCACCTCCTTTTTGTGTTTTGCAGCTTATGTATGTAGTATGCATTTTGTACCGTCTGTTTGTTGGTCTGTTGTTATATTTTTTGTTTGTTTTGGGTGACACACACACACACACACACACACACACACACACACACACACACACACACACACACACACACACACACTCACACATACACACACATACACAAAAAGTAGCTTAACAAAAATGTGTCACAGTTTAGGAACACAGGCATTTAAAAATGAAAAGTGAAATTCTTTGAAAAAAATAGTACAATGAGGTACAGTGTGAAGGATGGGTCCATTTCAGAGACACAGGTAGTCCCATTGTACAAGCAGGATTGCACAATTGGCATCATATATTAATGTTCCTGTCCATCCATCCACAACTCTTTTTCCCGTCTTTACACAAGGGGTCAGAGAGTCACTTCAACATTGACAATCATCTAGAACCAAGGTTTATGAAAATCAGCAACATTATTGTAATGAGTCTAGTTTCAAATGCAAAATAAGGGTAAACAACATGGTGACGTGATTCAGAAACATAAAAATTGCATGAACAATCACAGCCTCAGTAGACAGAGACAGATAGTCTGCTACAATCCTAGCAGAAGCATCCATAATAGCCAAAGAGTAAATATTAGAGGCCACTCTCACAGCCTGTGTCCTTGGCAGTGCAAGTTGTTGCCCTTTGTGTTACAGAAAGATGGCCATCAGAGGATCAGACAAACTGGAGCATGAGGTTGTGGAGTTGCCAATTGAGGAGCCATCAGAAGAACTGACTACAGGGATGATCATGCATGGCAGACACAGACATTATATATATTTTTTCACTGGCATAGAGATGGCATCTGGTTCATACATATGGGCCACATTAGATACAAAAAGATTAAAACCAATGTATGCAATACTAGAGGCTGTGTTGTATAGTGCATTGACTGGCCACAATGTAAGTCAGATATCATCTACTCATGTATCCCATCTGTGCAGGCAGGGCACAGTTGCCAGCCTATGCAGAGGTGTGGAGGGGCACAGTGATTGGAATCAGCAATGGGCACTATATTAGAGTTAGCAAGTTAAGATGTGAAAGGTAATATGGGACAGGGACAGGGGATTGTGGGAACTGGGTATACTATGATGGGGAAGGGTAGTGTTTCCAGTGAAGATAAGTCTTTGACAATGAGTGTATCTTCTCTCAAAAAATGGCACTAGTACAAACACCCACCAGAAAGTTCAATGGCAGACCTCAGGACTGTGATTTCCTGTCTGTTCTCAGTACCTGATTGCAGTATGTTCTTCATCTGCATGTGCAGCCACACCTTGCTTCATAATGTATACCACTGGTGTGTGTGTGTGTGTGTGTGTGTGTGTGTGTGTGTGTGTGTGTGTGTGTGTGTGTGTGTGTGTGTGTACGTGTGCGTGTATGCATCTGTGTCTATGTGTGTATGCGTGTCTGTGCAAGGGAGGTAGCAGTGCATGTACATGATCTGCTTGCTCTGTGGGGTATATCATTATTAGAGGCATAATAGTGGCAGACACAGGAATGGCATCATCCCTGGCTTGTGAAAGCAAATGGACCCATGGAGGCAGTGCTGGCACACAGGTGCCTCTCCAACATGGTGATCATGTAATCTCAGCATTGAACATTCTCAGGTGCATTCTCATGTAGGCCATGCATTGCATCACTCATCTCTGCCATAGCAGTATTGTTATCTGCCTATGCCTGGATATCTGCCCTGCATATCCAGTGAGTAATGCAAAATGTGATACCCAGATCAGGCAATGACTGAAAGGAATGGCTAAATTGTCATTGGACCACTGCTCTCAACCTCTGTCCCCCCTCTGGACTGGTGCTGTTGCCCAGTGTAGGCACATTTCAAGAGGATGATGATGCTCCCCCAGTAGTGTTTGCCTTCCTCAGACACTATTGCTGGCGTTGGCACTGTATCCTCAGACTATGTTAATGTTCATCCCTGAACTCCATAAGTGCCTGATGCAGCACCATCAGGCATCCCTTGTTCCACAGTGGATGCCCATATGTCAGTAACACCTCTTTAACACCTATGTAAGCTATTATGTGGCAGTCCCACCACCTTGTGATGCACCAGTGGTACAGGTAACAGCTCTTCAAAGAATGTAAATACATAATCCTTGTGTGCTATGCCTTTGTGTCTGCATCCCAGATGAGCTTCTAAATGTGATAAGATGATGCTGACCACCTTTGAGCTTAGAGCATTGCCATGTCCCTGACCAAGGTATGAAGTTCCTGTGCCTCAGTAACTCACAGATTTGTAAGCAAAAAGTAGAAATATATAAAGCTCCTTGGAGCCAAACAAGTGAGAATGTTATTGTTAAAGTATTCATTGATGGAATTGACTGCAATGTTATGAAGGTGCCCCCTGTACAGCAGATTAATCCAATCTCCCTCAACATGTCTTGTATATGTAACTTGAAAGACAGATTACTACCAATGATTGTCTCACGATTCCTAATCATTTTGCCACTTTAGGTTATTAACCACCCATTTCTTACTAACATTTTATTTACTCATTTTTATGTATTTATTTGACATTTGTTGACCGGTCATGTCCAACTGACAGAAGCCCTTTTTCTGTGGAGGCCCAGGGAGAAAAGCTCCACAAGAGTACACATAACTAGTTACAGACAAGCAAGCAATTTAAAAATCCACATAAAGTGAGTAACATTCAGAAAAATTACAATCTAAAAAGCACATAAAGTAAGTACAAATGTCTTCCAGCTTCTCCCTTTAGGGGTTACCACAGTGGATCACTGGTCTACAGATTGATTGGCAGTAGAGTTTTTACAGTGTCAAGTTGCCAGCCTGGCCCCCAACCTTCACAGAAGGCATACACATACACACACACACTCACACACACACACGCACACACGCACACATGCACACAAGCACACACGCACACACACACACACACACACACACACACACACACACACACACACATACACACACACACACACACACACACACACCTAAAGAGTACATAATGTGAGTACAATAAAGTAAATTACACAGTACAAGCTTTCTAAATGCAGTAGAAAAAAACTATTTACAGTTCTCAACATGGTTACAGTGGGAATCCCAGGAAAAAAGTATTCCAAATCCACCATTTGATAAATAGTTTAATAGCTCAGGACATAAACAGCATAAATAGCAGAACAAAGCTTTCGAGTAAAAGACTCTTCTTCAGTGTTTAATAAAATTGTCCTACCATAGCACAAGCATATATTCAAAAACTTAGCCAATCAAAGTACAAACTTAATAATAGCAGCAATTGCATCCTTAAAGTGCCCCACATCTTATAAAAGTTCCCTTAAAACTGAGCCTCATTGAGGCTTATATTCTGTCATGTCTATCTTTTAAAATAGGTTTTATACTATTATTCACATTCAAACCTTTTATATGGTCAGCTCTAAAAAAATTAATCCATTTATATTCAGCCAGCTCTATTTTATTTAGTAAATCATCCCCATTTTTATTTTTGAACACAACTTGCAAAATTCTAAACTGTAATTTATGCTCAGCACCTGCAGTTGCTATATGCTTAGCCAAAGCATTTGTAAGGACATTTCTACGAATGTCAGAACAATGTGCACCTATTCTCTTTTTTAATTTTTTATTCGTTTTACAATATAAAAACATTGGCAACATATGAAGTTAGCAAAATAAATCCCATTTTCTGTGTTACATGTTCCAGCAGCTCTAAATTCAAATGTCTTTTGAC
This sequence comes from Protopterus annectens, assembly GCF_019279795.1. Classification (NCBI taxonomy): domain Eukaryota; kingdom Metazoa; phylum Chordata; order Ceratodontiformes; family Protopteridae; genus Protopterus; species Protopterus annectens. The sequence continues at coordinate 117,910,178 of NC_056736.1, read as the reverse complement.
TAACTGGGTGTATAAAGCTTCAATCCATATTAATATCTGCACAATGTGTGCAGTTATAACATGGTTTAGTGCCGAATTTATTAATTTTTTTTGTAGCACATTATCTCTCCTTATATCCTTGTAGCATAAATGTTGCTTCAATTATTTTCTCTTTTAAAAACAAAATGTGGTGTCTCACCTACTAGATCAATCACTTCTTGACTGGATGTAAGTATAGTCCAGTTCTTTTTAATTATTTGCTTAACAAGACCTGTGTGTTGATTATATTTCATCATATAATTCAATTTATCCATAGTTCTATTTGGTTTGGCTCTCTCCACCTCAGCATTATCAGCCTTATCACTCAAATACAGTCTGGCTGTATCATTCCTTAACCCAGTAATTATTCCCTTCATTTGTTGTACTATGACTTCATTATAACCCCTTTCCATAAAAGAATCTGCCATCTCATTCATTTCCAGCTCAAAAGTTACATCTTTCGTATTAAATCTGCTAGCTCGCATAAGCTGTCCCTTTACCACCCCTTTAAAAATATGCCTGGGATGTAAGCTTTGTGGGTGTACATATTTGCTAACTTGTACATCTTTCCTATGAATTTTGGAATTAAAATACACATCATCTCTAGAAATGACTATATCCGAAAAATGTATTTCATCCAAAGATGAGTTCACTTCAAATCTCAAAAAGTTTGTGGTAGTGTGCAAAAATTCTACAAATGCAGTAAGTTCTTCCTTAGTGCCATTCCATAACAGGAAGACATCATCCACAAATCTTTTAAAGAACACTAGATGTTCATTTGTATAACACATCTCTACTTCTGAGAATATGCATTGTTCTTTCCATCTAGCTAGAACTATGTTAGCATAGGTGTTAGCTGTTGGTGTACTCACAGCCACCCCTAAACAGTGATGGTAACAATCATCATTAAACATAAATATGGTATCATTCAAGACACAGTCCAACATAGAACATAGTAGGTTCACTGTCATTGCATCATATACCTTATTTACTGTTAGATATTCCCATACTGATTCAATTCCATACTCATTGGGAATAACAGTGAAAAGTGACCTAATGTCTATAGTTACTAAAAAGATCTCAGCGCTTACATTTATTAGAGACCACTCATTTAACATCTGTAGAAAATCACGAGTATCTTTAATATAACTATGGCAGTATTTCAAAGCAAGGACTAGTTGTCTATCCACATATTTAGAAATTGCTACTGTAGCCCATTTCTTTCCTGACACAATGGTCGCATTGGTGGCCTAACTAAACTGTTATGGATTTTGGGTAGTCCATAAATGAAAGGTGTAACTGGGTTAACCATCTACAAATAATTATATGTCTCTGGTGTAATTGAGCCATCCATCAATATTTCATATAAAAAAGTTTTAACCTTCATAATAACATCAGATATAAACTTCCCATCAACTTTCACAAAAGTTGAAGTATCAGATAAAAAGTCATATGTCCATTCATTGTATTGCACTACATTTATAATAACTTTCCCCCCTTTATCTGCTGATTTAATAATTATATCTTTGTTCAAACATAAAGAAGTTAGTGCATCTTTTTCTTCTTAAAAAACTTACTTCCTTTTTGATTAACAAAATTAAGCTCATACAGTTCTTGTTCACACATACTCACAAAAGCTTTTACAGTGGGTGTGCTCAGGGTCGGTGCTAGCATTTTGGGGGCCCTCAGCAAGGTTCAAGTTGGAGGCCCTACTCAAGAGAACATAAAGTATTATCACATTGCCATCGCACCCCCTTCCCTGTCAAGTTCATCCAGCACCATTAACCACTAGTGTCACTACATTCAGATCATTAAGAATTGATGTGCCAAGCCACACATTAGCATTTAGTACCAATGTTACATTACGACAAATCCCTGTACCACAGCAAGGTAGCTACTCACAGGTACACGCAATGACTGGCATTTAATTCCAGTGTTACATTATGAGAAACCCCTGTACCACAGCAAGGTAGCGACTCACAGATACAAACACTGACGGGTATTTAGTACCAGTGTTACATTATGACAAACCCCTGTACCGCAGCAAGGTAGCTATTCACAGGTGCACACTGACTGGCATTTAATACCAATGTTACATTACGATAAACCTGTACCACAGCAAGGTAGCTACTCACAGATACACACTGGCATTTAATACCAGTGTTACATTATGACAAAGCCCTGTACCACAGCAAGGTAGCGACTCACAGATACACACACTGACGGGCATTTAGTACCAATTTTACATTACGATAAATCCCTGTACCACAGCAAAGTAGCCACTTACAGGTGCAGATACTGACTGTGTACTCAACTGCCCAGATTTTCAAAGAATGTCCAGATGTGACTCATGTTTGGTCTGTTCCTCACAATTTGTAGTTTTCTGGATTTTTTGTGGCAAATCATTGATGACTGAATTCATTAAATGACAGGCATTTCAGCTTAACTTCATATCCTTCAGAACATGCATGGTAACACCTTTTATTCTAGCAAATTTTCAGTTTATAAGAGCAATATTTAAAATTTGCCCAGATCTTTGGGGCTGGATCCCCATTATCTCTGGCTTTGTCCAGATTTTGTGACATGAGCTTGAGAGTTATGACTGGCATTTAGTAGCAATGTTGTTACATTATGACAAGCCTCTGCACCGCATCAAGGTAGCCAGTCCCACAGATGTACACAGAGACACCCACACTGACTCCCCACAAAGACACCCACACTGACTGGCATTTAGTAGCAATGTTGTTACATTACGACAAGCCTCTGTACAGCATCAAGGTAGCCAGTCCCACAGAGATACAGAAATACACACAGACAGACTCCCACAGAAAGACACACTGACACAGACTCCCACAGAAAGACACACAGACAGACACCGACTCCCACAGAAAGACACACAGACAGACACAGACTCCCACAGAAAGACACAAAGACACAGACTCCCTCAACTAGGACAGAAGCATACTAAAACAGAATCTTGCACACAGGACAGACACCCACACATGATAAAGACAGCACTACAGTAAGACTGAACATTAATACCCACACAGACAGGACAGAGGCATCCATCACCCACAAGTACCAGGACAAATTTACTGCAAGACTGACTATAAACCCACTCAAGATTAAGTCAGCACTATCACAAAACAGAACTGAGACACCCCTCCCAAACACAAGACAATGACAGCAATACAGCAAGACTGAAACAAGCAGCATTAGATAAACTGACATCACTCAAGGAAAATTACTGACATGCAGAACAGTAACACTGCAGATGTACACAGCACAGCTATGGGACACAGAAAGGTCTACAGACACAACATACAAGGGAAAGCCATGGGGATTACGCAGAACAGTAACACTGCAGATGTACACAGCACAGCTATGGGACACAGAAAAGTCTACAGACACAACATACAAGGGAAAGCCATGGGGATTACAGAGCCTGAGGCAGACTCAAACACAAACAAACCCAAAAGAAAGCCATGGGGATTACTGAGACTGAGGCAGACTCAAACATAAACAATACCAAAAGAAAGCCATGGGGATTACAGAGCCTGAGGCAGACACAAACACAAACAGAGAGTGCAATGGGGATTACAGAGCCTGAGGCAGACTCAAACACAAACAGAGAGCGCAATGGGGATTACAGAGCCTGAGGTAGACTCAAACACAAACAAACCCAAAAGAAAGCCATGGGGATTACTGAGCCTGAGGCAGACTCAAACACAAACAAACCCAAAAGAAAGCCATGGGGATTACAGAGCCTGAGGCAGACTCATACACAAACAATCCCAAAAGAAAGCCATGGGGATTACAGAGCTTGAGGCAGACTCAAACACAAACAAACCCAAAAGAAAGCCATGGGGATTACTGAGACTGAGGCAGACTCAAACACAAACAATCCCAAAAGAAAGCCATGGGGATTACTGAGACTGAGGCAGACTCAAACACAAACAATCCCAAAAGAAAGCCATGGGGATTACTGAGACTGAGGCAGATGACTCAAACCCAAACAGAGAGCACAACTGGGATTACTGAGCCTGAGGCAGACAGACTCAAACCCAATGAAATACAGAAGAGAGCCATGGGGATTACTGAGCCTGAGGCAGACAGATTCAAATCCTGAAACACAGAAGAGAGCCATGGGGATTACTGAGCCTGACACAGAGACTCAAACCCAAACAAACACAAAAGAGAGCCATGGGGATTACTGAGCCTGAGGCAGGCTCAAACTCATGCACAAGAGAGTAATGGGGATTAGTGAGTCTGACACAGTAGACTCAAACCCAGAGAAAAAAAGGTGAAGACCAGTGTCATTCATCCTCCATGTGCATTTACCTCTTCAGCTTCTGACTGATGCCACTTATCTGTTCTTACTGCACTTCTGTCCTAGTCCCCCAGTGAGTCTTACTGCTCTCAACTGTCCTAGCATTCTGACGAGTCCTGCCACTCCCCTGCTGCTCCACATGAGTCCTGCCGCTCCCAATGAGTCCTGCTGCTCCTAGCTGCCTTTGCCTAACATCCTGCTAGTTCCATCCTCATGGTCCTACCTGTTGGAGGTAAGCAAAAAAAAATTGAATACACAGCATACAAGCCATACTAAAGTTTATCTGAAATTTACTGCCTGAAAGGAAATACGAGCACATACCTACAGTTTTACTAGGATCTTACGAATTTTCTTCCGGACAAAGTCTTCAATGAGGCTAGCATATGATACACTTTGTCCCACTTCATGCTCAATTGAGAGCACAACTAATCCTGAAAGTCGCTCATTGACGAATGCACATATGTCTTTATGAGGTTCAGCTTAGAAAAGCTGCGTTCTGCAGTAGCCACTGCAATGGGTGCAGTCAAATAAATGTGCAGTGAAACATAAGTATTTATATATATGTCTTGCAAGTGGTTGTGAATGAGGAAATTTAACACAGTCAGTGGTGATGATTCATTATCAGTCTTCAAGAAAGGCTTTTAAGTTTGTGTCCAAGGTCAGAGTCATCAATATCACAATGGCCACTTATCCTGTTAGCCAGTTGTTCTTTCAGAGCCTTGCAGTGTTGCAGCAGTGTGTCTTCTGCAACATCACTCAAGGCTTTAATATTTGATAAAAATCCAAAGGCCTTATCAAACTCTGAAAGCTGCTCAAAATGGTCAGTAAACGATTGGATTGTTGTGTCCAGCAGCACATTGAAGAACTCTACATGTAGTTTTACTGCTGGATCCTGTACAATCTCATCTTCTCCTTCATAGTCAAAGAACCGCTTTACTTTCCTCTGTCTCTTTTCTTGAAATGTGGTGCCAACATCCAGTTCTTACACTATCCTGGAGGCTTCGCCCATGGCATGTTGAAATTCTGTCTCTCTGTAATTCTTCAGCAGGTCCATAGTGGATGCCAGCACTTTCACACATGTCGAAATATCAACAGATGAACTCTGCAGAACTTTGCTTGCATGATTTACCTCTGTCAGCACATCATACCAAACCACTAAACATACAATGAACTGGTATGACATAAGTTCTGAGCACAGTCCCCTTGCTTGTTGATAGGTTGCAGCATCATTTGTATTTACTGCTTGACCTAACTCCTGTAAAGTCTCAATGACTCCCTTCAGCTGAAATCTTACTGCCTTGACAGAGTCTATCCTGCATTCCCAATGAGTCTCTGACAGTGGCTTCACAGTGACATTTATGTGCCATTTCAAGATCTTCCATCTGCTTGTTGATGTTAAACAGAGTATGTAAATGTTCTGCAGACATCCAAAGAATGACAGTGCCTGCAGTGATGAATGTGCTCCATCACTATCGATAAGATTTAAATTATGGCAGGCATGTGGCACATAAAAAGCCCTTGAATTCATCTGTTTTATCCGGGCCTGCACTCCAGCTCGTTTCCCCTTTATGTTGCTGCCATTGTCGTATCCTTGTCCTCGACAGTCATTAATGTCCAGTTCATGATTTTGAAGAGTCTGAAGAAGAGCTTCTGTAAGTCTTGCCCCAGTTGTATCATTCACAGGTACAAATCCCAGAAAATGTACCTCAACTGTGGCTGCAGTCCGTGAAATATCCACATACCGAACTACTACAGTCATTTGCTCCTGATTGCTGATGTCTGGTGTGCAATCAAGAATCACAGAAAAGTACCTAGCATCCTTCACCTTCCCTACAGTGATCCTTAAAATAGCATTTGAAAACAGCTGGATGACTTCATTCTGTATGTCCTTCCCAAGATAGTGATTCATTACCTCTTCATTCAGCCATGACAGAGTCAAACTGCAACAAAAGTTGCACTTGGCCTAAGAAATTGCCATTGCCATAGGTGTCCAGGGCATCACTTGTACCACGGAATGCCATGTTCCATTCTGCCAAGTATCGGACAAAAGCAGTAATGTGCTCTAACACACCATGCCAGTGAGTTATCTCCTTTTCAACCACTGCTTGTCTCTTATCATGCATAGTCTGCATACTCTTTATTCTATTGTCCAGTTCCTTCCACTTCAGCATGCATGCAGTATGCTCCAGTGCTCGATCATGGCTGTGTAAAGCTTTGGACATCTCTCTCTCTATGCTTTGTAACCACCTGACCTGAAAAGATCGTTAGAATGTCCAAACAATTTGCATGCAAAGCAGAACAGTGCATCTTTTGACACCGAATATGTCAGCCAAGTGCATTTGGCTCTATCTCCATTAGGCAGCACATGGAAATAGTTCTCAGATGTAAATCTTCTTTTCTGCTCATTGACTGGGAACTGTGGTAACAACACTTACACTGGTCCATGCTGAATGGAAGCTACCCTAAACTCATCCCTTATCAAGTCTGGGCAAGTCCCTAGATCCTCAAAAGATGCACCTGACACTCCCTGCAAGTCATAGGCCACATCTGTCACTACAGAAGTATGGGCTCCTTCTGTATCAAAGTCTGGTGATCCAGGCAACACCTCTACAGTTGAATCTGTATTTGCTGACATGCTTTCACCCATGGTAATGGCTGTAGGTCCACAGGAGGTAGCCTGTGGTGTAGCCGCAAGACAGTGGTCACTTTTAATTGAAAGGATGCTGGCTTCACAGTGGTCAGACTGTAATGCAGAACCATTGTGTTCTCCTGAAGGCAGACTTTTTCCTGACTCTCCTCTCTCTGATAACCCACAGGAAAAATTTCATAATGGAGCCCTGTCTCTTTGCATCCTCATTCCTCTGCTGCTGAAGCTTTCTTTTTGCTGCTCCTGACAAATATGTAGGCTTCATCTCTAACTGGGAATGGAAGTGAAGCAGAATTACTACACATGCAGACAGAGTCCTTTTGTTATGCTGTTAGTATGAATGCATAATGACTTGCATTGACATCAGTCACTATTGCACTGCAGGCAGAAAGACTGAAGAATTAATAACCAGTAGGCACAAAAAAGTAATGAGAAAGGTATTTAACATAAAACTGTAACTTGGGCCTAAAACTAGAGGTGAACTTGAGCTTTTTCTACACAATTTTTCCCCTTTCATCCCCCCAAACATATGAAGAGACCCAGAATTATGCAAAAGATTGATATTACAAGCTCTCTGGAACAAACTAAAATCTGAAAGAAGTAATGACTAGGAGAAGCCCAAGTCTCAAGGGGAACAGCAAACTATGAGGCAAGACAAATGTTACGGTACAAAAAAAGACTACACATGCCCACTACCTCTCAATCTATTAGCACATTTGAACAAGCCAAAATCATTCAGTGAACAAAGGAGTGAAATCATGGATTTGCTAGAAAACCTCTATTGTGAGGGATGTAGAAGTGACACAGACATTGGGAGACATGCCCACAACCACTCTTGGCACAGGATCCGTGTACAAAAGCATAAAGCCAGGGAATGTACCATGCATTACGTGTGGAGGGTAGGAAACATGGCCCATTTCTGCTAGTAGCCTCAGCCCTACGCATTGTGCAATCATTTTGAGAGAGAACAGGCCAAAAAACAAAAACATCTGCACACACATTCTCACAGGCCCCATCAACTTCCTAAACTGTCAACATAATTCAGACAGTCAAAAATAACTGCAGAAGAAGGCGTAAATCATGGATAGTTTAAAACATTAACTTAGATAGCAGAGCAGTGTTTGCAGTAGTATGCATTAAAGACATCAGTACATTTTGTGGAATTCTCACCCCACCATCCACAGCCTCTGCACAAGTCTCGGCACAATTTTGGATGAAGTGAAAACAAAAAGGCGTAGCATAAACAATGTGCTTATACAATCAGTGACCCCCCTCCCCCCACACATTAAAAAAACTCCAGGTAAACAGTGGACACTGCAACATTCTCACAGACCCTAACCACACTCCACAACTTTCAATACAATAACTATGGACAACAAAAAAAATTGAAGTCATTGCAACAAGGCATATCAAGGACAGTTAAACAGTACTATAAACATAGATGGTATAACACTGTTTGCATTACTATGCATTAAGATGTCAGTACATTCTGTGGAATTGTCACCCCCTCCCCCCCAGTCTCTGCACAATTTTGGATGAAGTGAAAAAAAGCGTAGCATTAACAATGTGCTTATACAGTATGTGGCACCACATTAAAAAAAATTCCAGGCAAACATTGAACACTGCAACATTCACAGCCACTAACTACCCTCCCAACATTAGCCATTTTAAACAATGTATGGGCCCCATCAACCTCCAAATAGCATAATTCAAACAGTCAAATATAACTGCAGAACTAGCTGTGACATCAGGGATAGTTAAACAGTACTATAAACCTAGACAGCAGAACAGTGTTTGCATTAGCGTGCATTAAGATATCAGTACATTCTGCGGAATTCTTACCCAACCACTCCCCAAGTCTAGGCGCAATACTGGATGAAGTGAAAACAAAAAGGCATAGCATAAACAATGTGCTTATACAGTCCGTGACTCCCTATTAAAATTACTCCAAGCAAACAATGGACACTGCAACATTCTCAGGCCCTAATCTCACTCCAAACCTTTCAACACAATAAGTATGGACAGCAAAAAAAAGTTAAGTCAATGAAAAAAGTTGTCATTGCATCAGTAGTACATTGTTGGTAAACAAAATAGTAGCATAACAGGGTTTGCAGTAGTATACATTCAAACATCTGCACCTTCTGCAACATTCTCACAGCTGCTAACTACCCTCCCAACATTAGGCATTGTAAACAATGTACAGGTCCCCTCAACCTCCAAAGAGCATAACTCAAACAGCCAATAATATCAAATGCAAAATTAGGAGTAATATCAGGGATATTTAAACAGTACTATAAAACAAAATAGCCAAACAGTGTTTGCTAGCATGCATTAAGATATCAGGCCCCATCAACCTCCAAATAGCCAAATTCAAACAGCCACAAATAACTGTGGAACAAGCTGTACTATCAGGGATGTTTAAACAGTACTATAAACCTAGATAGCAGAACAAAGTTTGCATTAGCATGCATTAAGATATCAGGCCGCATCAACATTCTGCGGAATCCCCCCCCCCCCCATAACCGATGCACAATAATCCTGGATAAAGTGAAAACCAAAAACATAGGCGTAGCATTAACAATGCGCTTATACAGTATGTAACCCCCATTAAAAAAATTCCACGCAAACATTGAACACTGAAATTCTCACAGGTAACCACACTCCCAGACTTTCAACACATTAACTACAGACAATGAAAAAACTGCAGTCATTGCACGAGAGAGTAGAACATTGCAGTTATACACAATAGTAGCGTAACAGGGTTTTGAATTAGTATACACTCAAAACATCTTTGCCTTCAGCAACATTCTCATAGCTGCTAACTACCCTCCCAGCATTAAGCATTTTAAGCAACGTACAGGCCCCATCAACCTCTTAACCTCTCAGCATAATTCAAACAGCCAAAAAACTGCAGAACAAGGTGTAACATCAGGGATAGTGTAAAACAGTACTATAAACCTGGGTCTATATTATAATAGCGAAAATCCTTTTAAGCGAACACGAAAACACTGACACATATTGCGTGAACCGTGATTATGTCGAACGTACTAAACTGCGAAATTCAAAAAGTCGAAGTGCCATGGTTGGCCTGTCTGCGGTACAGCTCCGTAAGGTAAGTGTGCGATAGTTACGGACCTTAGGGTTAGGGTTAGGGTGCGGGTTAAGGTAAGTGCATAGATAGGTAATGTATGCAAGGTTTAGTGTAGGGTTAGAATTAGGGTTTTGTTAAATGTATGTGTGTGAATTATTTGATTTGTTTTGGTATATCGCTGTAGGGTAAGTGTGCGATAGTTACGGACCTTAGGGTTAGGGTGCGGGTTAAGGTAAGTGCATAGATAGTAATGTATGTAAGGTTTAGTGTAGGGTTAGAGGCAGGGTTTTGGTGCTTTACTTTAGGGTTAGAAGTAGGGTTTTGGTTAGTGTATGTATGTGGTTTATTTATTTTGTTTGGGTAGGCTGTATGTAGTGGGAGGTGGAGTTGGCTGACTATGGGGATTCGACTTTTTGTATTTCGTGATTTAGTAAATTCGGCATATTCGCGTTTCGCGCAATACGTGTCAGTGTTTTCGTGTTCACTTAAAGGGATTCTCGCTATTATAATATCGACCCTATAAACCTAGATATCAGAATAGTGTTTGACAAACTTGTAAAAAAACTCAAAACCTACTGCAAATTCAGCTGACAATCTACCAGCAGAATTTCAAAAAATATCAGCTGAAGCCAGTTCTTATCCGGAAAACTTAAAAGATCCATTACTGAGCAATACGTCCCAACCATCTTGAAAATATCATACATTATTCTCTCAAACTACTAACTACTCTTGCCATCCTTAATCACATCCCCCTAGCCCTCCACTGGCTCCAAAGCTACCCAACAGGTCATAAACAGCCATAAAATATCTCTAGGATCTACCCCTCTCTACTTCCAATCAGATTAGGAGCCTTACAAGGCTACAACCTTGATCCACTTCAGTTTAGTGGATTTATTATCAAGCTCAATACCGCCACATCCCTAGTACTCACAATCCAATATGCTGACATCAATCTACCATGCAACAGGTCATGTCCCAACCCAGGCTGAAATAAGCTAATCTTCACCACTTACCCCTATGCCTAAGACTATTGACTTAGACAGAATCTCACAAGACTGCCCACCTATCCCTGTTCCTGCCAACTACAATACCCTTCTCTGTCCCATTACTTATCTCCCCTCCATTTCATCACCCCTATCCCATTCTCTCTACCTTTTACATATACAGCCAAAAGAAATAATGAGCCAACTCTACCTCTTGCCCCAAATAACTAACTTACACACTCTCCTAACCAATGGGCAATCAAAATTAAATGTATATTACATTTAACATTCCCTTATATTGTCCCTCGTACAAACAGATAAACCAAACTTTTTTTTACATATTTCTAGCACCTATGTACTAAGAAGCATATCTCCCTGGGCCTCCACTGAGAATGGGTTCTATCCCAGTCGGACTATCCAGTAAAGAAATGTAAAATAAGTAAATAAGTAAAATAAGTAAAGTAAAACAGGTATAACCACAGCCCCTCACCCACAAATCCTGTTAGCACAACACGTCGCTACACAAAAGTAAAATAAAACTGGTACAACCACAGTCTCTTATCCCCCCATCCTCTTAGCACAAGAACTCTACATAAAAGTAACTTAAAACTAATAAAACCAGTCCCCACCTCCCCAATCCTCATAGCACAAGAACACCACATAAGTGAAATAAACTGGTAAAACCACAGCCCCTCACTGTCATCTTTTACCACCAGAGAGGTAACAAAATAAAACTGGTACAACCACAACCTCACCTCCCACCCTCTTAGCACAAAAACTCTACACAAAGCCAAAATAAAATCAGTTCAACCACAGCCCCCAAATAAAACTGGTACAACTACAGCCCTCACCCCCCCAAACCTCTTAGCACAAAAACTCTACACAAAGCCGAAATAAAACTGGTACAACCTCACGCCCCCACCCTCTTGGCACAAAAAGTCTACACAAAACCAAAATAAAACCAGTACAACCACAGCCCCAAAATAAAACTTGTGCAACTACAGCCCTCACCCCCCCAAAACCTCTTAGCACAAAAACTCTACACAAAACCAAAATAAAACAAGTACAACCACAGTCCTCACCCCCAAACCTCTTAACACAAGAAATATGCACAAAAAACAACCCCCCACACATAAAATAAAGTTTAAACTAAGCCCAAAAACTTACATTTTATGCTTTCTACAGAAGGCTGCTTCCAATACTCTTCTCTCTTTTCACGACTGAAGACTCACCTGCTTCCTCAAACCAATCAGTCCCTTTGAAATTGCCATTAAAAGGACAGTTTTTCAGACCTTTTAAGAAATTGCCCTTAGAAGGACAGTTGGAAAAAAAGGCTATAATCCAACTACCATGACCGGTCCAAGGCTGGAATCCACCACTGATCCATTGTCCGACAGTCCGTCCTCACGCTGGTCCAAACCCGGCTCGATCTTTGCACTCTGTTGCTGTTAAGGAACATTCCTCTGTTTAAAAACAAGAGAAGTGCTCCTTATTAGCTGCAGGTGCCTTTTTAAAGGCAGTTTGTGCAGGAAGTGATGAGCAAGGGCCAATCAGGTCCTTGCTTCATCACCTCCTACTTTAAAAAATTAAAAAAACACAAGCACTTAGTTCGCAGGCTGCTGCAGCCAATCAGATCCCTTGTTTCGGTGAGTGGACTTAATTAAGTGAAGCTTGCCAGAGAATCAAAAAAAAGAAAAAAAAACGGAAATACAGTTCCGATTTTCATGGTGACGGCAGCCGCAGGGAACTATGCGGACGTCCACGAAGTGCCAAGCCAAAGACGAGTAATGGTCGGATCACCGCTCAGCTCCTGAATGGGGGCCCTCATTTGCGGGGAGGTAATCGAGGGCTCCCCGCAGCCACGGGTTTTGCGGGTGCCTAATGCCGGCTATGGGTGTACTGTTATGTATAAATGCACTAGTTCATTTTAAACCATTATTAAATTGAGAATTTTTATATAGCAACTTTAAATCAACATTTCTTGCTAACCACATTAGTTCAGTAAACATGTAATTTAAATCACCTGCCACTGAAGGCACAAATGTTAAGCCTTTACTCAAAAGTTTCAGTTGCTGACTAAATAGATCATTAATTTACAGGTTAAAAAAACAAGTAATCTCTGTGGTATCCCCGAAGTCTCAAAACAACCCACTAAAGGAGTGTAGTGGGTCCAAATACAAAACAGTGTAAGAAACTTCTCTGTGTGGAAGATTTTCAGTCCATATATCTCTAGTTAATCACTGTAAATTAATCAGATCAGACAATAGTAGTAGAAGTAGCAAACTTAAACTCGTCTTAAGTAAAAAAAAAAAAATAATAAAAAATATATAATTGTACAGAATTACTAAGTATTCGAAAGTAATCCAAGCAAGGCAGGCAGTGTGTTTCCAGTCGAAAATACTTTATTAAGTACACAGACAAGCGATCCAAGTAAAACAAAAATAGAGTAATAGTTTCCTCACAAGCTTTCTAAATATATATATATATATATATATATATATATATATATATATATACTTTTTATCAGGGAAGGGAGTGATTTATTGTGCTGTAAAACAAAGTGTTATTGGTACACATGTTGGTCACATCCTTTCCCCATCAGTGACATTTGAGCTGGTCCTGCCCTACTTAGTATCTGTCATAATAATATAACCCTTATGAACTTTAAATAAAATTTATAATGATGTGGTACCTCTTATTTAACCAGATTATTAAATAGATTATTAAGTCTGTGATTTTATCTAAGACAATATACTACATGGCTGAAAATATATCAACCTTAGTCCATTTGGCAATCAAAAAAATATATATAAATATATACATATACACTTTGCATGTAAAAAATCAATTGTAAAAATCATATTCTATTTTCATAACCTATTGTTAACAAATATCGCTTTTGTCCTTCTAGACTTCTTCAGGTCTGTGTACAAGAACCCTAAAAACTATCTATAAAAATATATATAATTGTATAATTAGTTAGTATTGTCATTACACATCATTTTGAATAAAATGGAAAAAAGAGAACCAGAAAAAGAAAAAATAATAAGAAAAAATGTATGATGATGGAAACAAAATATACACTTAAATTACAACCAATTTAAAATGGTATTTAAAACCAACTGGTAGAATAAAATAAAATAAAATAAAATTAGTCATGTAAACAATGTGGCAATTTTCTAAGTTCCAGTGCACTTTTAATTGAACAGTAGTAGTTTAGTCCAGGCTTCCTAAAAGAGTTCATGTTCATGTTTCTCCAAAATATTCGGGATGTCTCCTTCAAGATCACCCATATCTATGCGATCCAGACTCTGGAACTTAAAACCTGTGTGTCTTTCTTACAATCATATTCATGAACTAGAGGCATTCTTTGAGGTTTCCAAACTGTAAAGTAAACTCCAGCTGCACATTAATAGATTTTTTATATACAAATTTAAATCATTGATATACCTAAGATTTTTGATCTCAGCTCCAACTTTACAAACATCTGTGGATTTCTATATCCAGAATTTGTTGGGTGTTGACAAGTCAGCAAATACCACATTGAAAATGTAGGTCCCAGAATTGACCTAGATGCTTTACATTTAGATTTAAAACATTGCTTCCATTCTGTCATCTGTTTTATTATCCATTTCAAAAAATATGTATGTACATTTACTTGTTATAAACATTCAATTATTTGATCAGGATGTAAGAAGTCAAAGGCTATGGAGACAACCAGACAAATTATCAAACAAGTCTTTCCTTCATCTCTCAAAAAACTTATTTTCTCATAGACATTGGATCGCCATATTAATGTGGACCTACCTTTCATAAATCCAAACTGCCTGTTATCCATTTCTATGAAAAATAAAAGTTCTTCAATGAAATGGACAATTAAAATCAAACTGAAATCACTGGGCCAATCAGAGTTGAAGGAAAATTTTCTGAAATATATAAAACCAGTTCATCAGCATGGGAAACAAATGAATAAAAGGTGGGGGCGTATTCATATTCATCAAGGATACCCACACCTCCAGGTTAGTGGCACAGCACGAAGCTTCAGAGAATATCCACATGCAAATAACAATGGGCAAAACTGCAATTTAACTTGTAGCTTGCTACAGATCACCCACCATGTCCCAGGACCCCCATTCCACATTTCTGGAAACAGTGAGAAACATAAAGGTCCTACCAAACACCCTAATATTAGGTGATTTCAATTACCCAAACATTAACTGGGAGAACTACTCAAGTACTAACTCCCTTGCCCAACATTTCCTAGAATTTATAAACTCAAATGCCCTGGATCAACTGGTCAACACTCCCACCAGAGGTGACAACATATTGAACCTGGTCATCACTAATATGGGTAACTGGTGTTCCACACAGGAGATCAACCCCTCACTGGTTAGCTCTGACCATAAACAAATCACTTTGGATACTCACATTCCACCTTGACCCCCAGACAAGGAAACCACCGTGAAAAACAAACAAAGCAAATTTCACATTACTTAAGACCAAGGTGGAAAGTTTCAAAGCCCCCATGCTAAAGGATAACACTGTCTAAGCTGCAAAATCCTTTACTAATGAATTCTATGGGCACCTACAAGAATGCATGGATCATGCTATCCCAAGCAAAACCAAGACTCACTCTTCCAAGAAAATGAAACCAGTCTGGTGGACCCCTGCCATAAACAAGCTAAACAATAGAAGGAGGAAACTAGTACAGAAAAGAGTAAAATCCCAAGAAGGGAAGACATCCCTGATCAGTATCAGCATGAAACTACAATCCCTCATAAAATCATCCAAGGCAAGCTTCAAAAGAAAGATTGCCAAGGACTCCAAAGATAACCACAAGGCATTCTTTAGCTATGTCACGAATCTAAGTGGCAGTGCTCATATCTGCTCAGAGTTCATGCAGAATGGCACAAAATACACTGAACTGACTGATATCGCCAACATCCTGGCAGACAGGTTCAGTGCAAACTTCACCCCCCTCTCATGCCCAAAAGGGCCCATAACTATACCAGAAGAATGTACAGCCCCTGAAATCACAGACACTCAGGTTAAAACAGCCCTCTCCAAAGCCAAAAATACAGCATCAATAGGACTGGATGGTGTGCCAGGCTGCGTCCTACATGAGTTCAAAGACAAACTAACCCCTCACCTAAGCACACTGTTCCAACTCAGCCTCTCCACAGGCTACATACCCATAGAGTGGCGCACAACAACTGTTATTCTGCTCCACAAAGGTGGGGCCACAACAGACCCCGGGAACTATCACCCTATAAGCCTGACTAGCTTGGTCTGCAAGGCTATGGAGTGCATCATCATGGAACTCATTAACAGAGACATTGGGAACCTCCAAACACTGGACCCTACACAGTTCAGCTTTGTTAAGGGCAGATCATGCCTCCTAACCCTGGTGGACATCTTTGAGACAGTTACCAAGGCTATAGATGAGAGAAAGGTGGTACACACAGCCTACCTAGACCTCGCAAAGGCCTTTGACACCATTTCCCATTCTGGAATTATAGACAAGCTCACCAGGCTAAACATAAATCCCTACTTTACAAGATGGGTTGCCAACTGGCTCACAGACAGAACCCACATGGTGAGAGTTGTGGAAGCTAGGTCAGATTATAAACTGGTTAAAAGTGGCATTCCCCGGGGCTCAGTCCTAGGACCCCTCCTGTTTGGCATATACTTCTCAGAGGTACAGGCAAGCACAGGAGGACTATGACTGACCAAGTTCACAGACAACTGCAAACTAGGGGCTATAATTGACTCTCCAGCTGACACAGACATCCTCCAAAAGAGTCTCACTGAGACGGATACCTGGTGTCAAAATCATGGCCTCAAGCTAAATGCCAAAAAGTGCATAGTCATCCCCTTTGGAAAAAACAAAGTATCCACAAACTACCGCATAGATGGCAGTCCCCTAAATATGGAAAACATAATAAGGAATTTGGGGACCCACGTAGATCGTAATCTCTCCTTTGATAATCACATTGACAAAGTGGTTAGAAAATCCTTCTATGTGGCCCACCTAATCACAAAAGGGTTCACATTCAGTTCAAAAGAGGTCATTGTGTCCCTCTACTCATCACTTATCAGATCCATCATACAGTACAACGCCCCATTCGGGATGTACCTTACAAGACACCTGCAATAGCTGGAAAGACCACGAAGTACCTCACCAAGAGGATCACTGGCCTCAAACAGATGCTCTATGCAGCTCAACTGAAGAAACTCCAGCTGTACTCAGTTGCATACCAGCTACTTAGAGGTGATCTCTGCCTGACATACAAGGCCATATCCAACCCAGAATTGATGGACATGTTCCACCTAAAGAAAATCTTATTCCCTCAAGCCACATGCTCTAGGGATCTAAATCTCACCACAACAATAAATAGGATGTGCTGGAGGGATAGATTCCTGTCCCAGAGACTTCCCATGCTTTGGAACAAGATTCCAATCTATATTAGGCAGAGCTCCTTACTAACACTCTTCAAGAGAAACCTTGATGAGTGGATGGGAAACAGAAATTTACCCCAGGAATCACTTCAGTGGATCTGTTGGACAGAGGCACAGGGAACTAATCTAAGGGGGTGGCGAAAGCCAACACATTCTCACTAGGCTTATGAATTCCTTCGAGCAGATAGCCTAGTACCTACCTATGAACCTATGAACCTATGAATTTACTTTCATCTAGAAAAAAAAAGTACAAACTTCATCAGACCTGTTCTCAACCACAAAAACATACCTAAAATGTGTGGCCATGTTACTCATGTTACACATACTCATAATCAACATTAATTAGTCATTTATTTGTTTGTCATAGTGATGGGCCGATTCTGGTTTGTCCAGTTATTTCACTTTGGCTTTATTGGTATCCAAGTCTATGCCTTACTTATTTTCTGTGATTAAATGTTGTAAGAAGCATCTCTTAAATCTTTTTTTTTTGGATAATACTAATAATATTTCTGAGGGAAAATGCTGCAAAATAAACATTAAATAACTATCTAATAGTCTATAAGTTACTACCTCACTATTATATGTAATACCTTCAACACATTGATCAGATTACTTAGCATCAACATACTTAAAGAATTTTTATTACTATCACTGGTCTTAATTAATGATGCCTCATATGCTTCTTTTTTAATGCTCAGTTCCCTTTTCAAATTTTTACTTCTATGATTTAAACATTTTTATTATGCATTGCACTATGTGTTCTATAATTTTTATACTAGTGTTTTTTTAAGTAATCTTAGTAAATAGAATAAGGGCAGAGGGCTCAATGATAAGATTTGTATAAAGCCAATACTTAAGAATAGATCCCTGCCCAAGTGACACAAATATATGGTATCTTTCATGTATACACATTTTATATCTATACATGTATTAGCATCGTTTTCCTTGCATACAATTTTATACACCACATACTTACAATGTATACATCTTTACATGTATATAATCTTTTAGCTATATATTTTTTTATATTCATATTTGTCATATATATTATTTATATATATATTTATATGTATTCTTATATACAACGTTTCAATCTTTTTGATATGTTTTGGCTTTAAGAAAGAGATCCAGTGATGTCATTTATAGATTGAATAATTGTATCAGGATTTTTTATTGGTTGAATCCTTTTTAAAACTGAACTGATTTTAATGGAGTATTGTCTGATGAAGCAGTCTTGAAGTACTGTGAAAGCGCTAACCACCAAATAAACATTTTTTGCTTCTTGATGGATTATATGGATTGATTTTTGATGTCCCTGATCTGCCATGGATTGGGTCAGCATTTTTTCTCTTTATCTTTAATTATCATTGTGACAGTGTTGTATTTTATGCAACTGTTTGGTGAACCATTTATTTCTCTTGCTTGGACTATTTTTTGCTTCTGTGTATAGTCTTAGTAAATGTTTATGCCACCTTATTTTATTAGATAATTATCATTTTTATCACTTTATTTGTTTTTCTAAAGATATCACACAAATACGTCTGACCATCAGCCATTAGCTCTCCTCTTCCAGGTTTTGACTTTTCATGCAAAAATGTGCCTTTGCTTAACATCTCCACATCATAAAAACATCTCTTTCCTGACATGTAGAGAATGATTTCAGACCATCATAAAACAGATGGGATTGCAATATGGAGTTTCTAAAGGCACTGACACAATTACTTCTGAGATTAAATTATGTTTATTAACCAATATTATATCTAAAATATCATGGTCCCAGTGGCTTCCATCACCTGCTCATACATCATTCAGTTTTTCTCATATGTGATCCAATTTTCCTATTAATACCTGAATAATTGATATCACCTAAAACTTAAGTCAGCTTCTCGTCTTAAAATGTCTTTAATTTCTGCATAAAAATAATCTGTGCCATTAAACAAGTATTCTGTTTTCTATATACTAGCACAATTTTAATTTATCTCCATCTGGTAACATTCTTTAATACAGTACTCAAGATTTCCTCATTTTTTTGTTGTCCACAAAACTGCTTATGGATGTATGTATTTGCAACATTATGCCACTCACCTTATGATATTTCTTACAACTTTGAACTTTTTGAAATCTGGGAATAATAAACCAGTATAATCCCAAGCTTCAAAGACAGGAATTATTTATTTAAACTTATCTAATTTTATAATCATATTAATTTCTTGCATTTTCCTTCTCACACTATGCTTTTTTTTATAATAACAATTGATGTTATCTTTCTCCTTAATAATTCCTATTCTATTATATTTCCAAATATTGTAGCTGCAAAAAAAAATGTTATAGTCCCTCCAAACCGTTGAGTCAGATTTTTCTCTTTATTACTGAAATGCAACATATCTGAACCAAACATATCCGCACACTAGTCATGTTTCTTCCAACAATGCTAACACATTAAACCATTTAAATAACCTTGTCTCCTTAGCCAAGCACTAAATATTTCTGTCTTTAAATGCTCACAGTCTGAAAATTATGGAATTTCATAAAAAACGTAACTTGACATACTAATATCTATTTTACTATGTTTAATGGGACTTTAGATAAATCATTTCATCCAACTATTATAAGATATTCATAATACATCTTCTTATTCAACACAAGAATCTCACACATTATAATTAATTTGTGTACTTTCATAGCACTTAAAGTACTCAATGTAATTTTCTCTTTAGTTAATGATATTATTTGCTTTACCTGATATCTTAATTGGGAAGCATGTATAACCAGTATATTCTTTTGTGTTGGACCTTGATATACAATGTCAAAAGATTCTTCTTCCCCAGAATTTCCTAACTTAAGTCATTATCTGAATTACTAATTATTCCTAAAACTTTTCTTTCTACTTTGTTGCCATTATATGTAGAATTTAAGATAAGTTTTATTTTCCTCTGTTTTCTTTTTACAGTACTATTAATTTTCCTGTAGGAGATAAATCTAACTGCACAACATGTGACATGGACTCAGCAGTCCCCAATGGGTCTATGATTATGTCATATATTTCTCCTTCTTGAATGTTTTTTATCCCATTCAAAATGATGACTCTGAAAAAATATTTGCCTGAATTTTGCTATTGTTCTCTGAGCGGATTATATCATTATCCATAATATTTAAGATTTCAGTACCTGTTACAATTTAGGGTGGTGATCATAAAGTAATCTGATTGATGTCTGTATTCGCCATTCAAATCATACTATTATTCATTTATTGCCATTTGATTACTGTGAAAGTCTGACTATATAGGAGCCCATTTTCAGTAGAGGCCCAGACAGAAAACTTCCAAATTATTACAAAACATTTTAAGAACAATAATTTTACAATCTTCAAAAATAAAACAAAAATATGCAGTTTAAATAATTATAACACATTAGACATAACATAAAAACATTGTTTAAGAATCAATGCAAGTTATATGACATTAAATAGTTATATACATTTTAGACAATTTGTAGTAAAAGTAAAAGTAAGTTAGTTTAATACAAACAAGAATTGTAATACGAAGTGAGGGAAAAACAGGCTTATGCTATATTTGGAGATAAAGTCAGGGAAGAGAATTTGCAAGAAGTAAGGATGTAAGTGAAGAAGGGAGAGTAAGGATGTATAAGGAAGAAAGGAAAGGGTACTTGTTCACATTAAGGGATATAGTTTATCCTGGTTTCTTTATCCTCTTGTTTCCTTTATTTACATTGGAGTCACTTGAGTTCATTGTTCATGTTTATATTATGCTGTTATCTGCATTATCATTGTATGCTGCAAACATTACATTCCTTCTGCCTTAAATTGAGATCTGAACTTGATAATAAATTGTCCTCAACAAATGTCTGCTTTACCATTTTTAATTTTATTATTTAATTTGTTGTGTACTACTGCTTTCTTTCATTTCCTATTTATGCTAGTGATCAAATTTAGATTATGCATAAGAATACCTTTCAAAGGTGTAATAATAATCCTATTTATTTTACTTAGCTGGCCTTAGATGGCTATGTACTCAACTGAGTCAACCTGCCTTTCAGTATCCAATTTTCCAGTATTTACACTGCTAGTAAAATGTTATAAATGTGTTAATGGTGCAACTTCCTAATGATGAACAGGAAGTTTTGAATTTAGGATTACAGTATTTTCCATTTCATTTCTACAGTAACATAAACTGAAGGATGATTTTTTTTTTTATTTATTGAAAGAAACTGCATCTCCCTCTATAGTTTTCTGAAGAACAGTGACTAATTAAAGAAAATTATGATTGTGAACTTTCTTCTACCTTCTTAAGCTGTATGTCTGAACATGACAAATTCTTTTCATGTGATGCTTTTTACTTTTTATATGTTTTTATCTCTCAACATTTCTTCTAAAACTAATTATATTCTATTTTTATAAATGGAGTGGTAAGGAATGTGTCTAACATAATCAGTAATGAGATACCTCTTTTAATGAAAATGTTTAGCAAAACAGATGTTATTTTTAAACTGGCTAAGGCTCATTGGTTAGCGATAAAAGATTTAAGAAAAAATATATAGATTTTTTGATAAAGTATTATATCAGTATATGGAAATGTATATGCCCATTTACAGGTCAACCACACTTATAAAGTAGTTGGGATAAAGGTACAACAGAAAGCACAAGATAAATTATTATTGCAGGAAGTTTTTTTTTTTGACAAGAAGTAGATAATGAAGAAGTTATTTAATGATGAAGCAAGACTGATCGCATTTAATTTTTTATCAAAAGTGTATAAACATTTCAGAAATCCCCCAAATGATCAATTGTTTTGGGGTGAGGTTACTTTATTGAAAGTGAAGGTAAGTTGATTAATTTGAATCTCAATAATTATGTTAAGGGATACAAATCTTGCAAGATATTCTCTCAATCTATGCTGTATCCTCCTCCATGTTATCTTTTTTTCTTCACTCTCTACCAGTTCAAAACCCTAACAGCATCCCCTCTTCTTCTGCTTTCCTTACTGTTCTACCTGCCTTCCACTACCCAACTTATCATGCAATCACTACATCTCTTTTTCGCCACTCTCCAACATTTCAATACCCTAACAGCATCCATTTCCCTTCTTCTTGTGATTCCCTTATTTTTCTACCTGTCCTCCACCATCCACCTTATCATCTCTTCCCTATAACCTATATTAACTTACAATAACTCTGTAACTGGAATAGTGCATAACTTGGCATTATATAGATTCCTTCTTTGTTAGACAGACTTCTGCTCTGTTATTTTAATGTTTTTTATATGCAGGACATTATATTAATTAGGTAGACTCCTTTTATGTTAGACAGCCTTCTTCAATGTTGTTATGATATTTTAGCATGTTTAACATTGTATTTGTATTCTTCCTCTGCACTGCAAATTATATTTTTGGCCAATATTATTTTGTACTAACTTTTACATGGCTGAGACTGAAAACAGTCCACCTGGATCAGTGTTCCACCTGCTCAATGTGTGGTAAGTAAAAAAAAAAAAAAGTAAGGTATTCAAGTGTTTTTGAAAAATATCCTTGTGTAGTATGCTTAGATTTTTTCCCTTTGAAGTTATTAGACTTTATATGAATATTACGAACTACTTGATACTGAGTCTGTTAATAAATGTTTGTGAAACTACACGAAGATTATAATTTGAAACTGGTGAAAATGTATTTATTGTTTTTTTTTTGTTTTGTTTTGTTTTTTAAGATGAGTATATTTATGTTTTGGGATTTGGGAGAATCTATTAAAAGTCTATTACACACATACTGATTACTTGATATTTCATTACAAATGGGCTCACATTGCCTTGATGGTTTGTTGGCTCATTTAAATGTAATAGATTTGTACTTAAATGTCCTTTATTATGTGAATAGACATAAAGTAGAATTTGTAAAAATTTCTTTTTAAGTCAAAATTGAATAGAAAACTAATTGCTATTTGAGAGTATTTTATGGCATAAGATTTCATCGAAAATATCTTATATCATTATCTTATGGTGAATTAACAAGGACACAGAGATAGTGTAACTTTTATTAAGAATGCTTAGATGAAGCTAAATCTACAATTGCAAATATTAGTAAATAAAGGACATTCATATGATGCTACCCTGTCCAAGTTTGGGCTATTATGTGGACACATGGCTAAAGTAAAATACAGCTGCAGAGAAATATAGCTGTTGCACATTCACTAGAAATATAGATAAGCACATGACACAATGGCTACAGTGTCAATAACCACATGCATATTATGGAAAATGGCCCATTGACCCAAAGTTACCTAAAGATATAGTATGGCAGGTACCAGTAGCAGAATGACCAGTGGACATGTCAGTAGCAGTGAAAATACAGTGTGCAATAGGCAATGCCTTTATTACTGATATGTGTGGGCCATTAGCAACTTTCACAGTGTCTAGAGAACATTGCTCAAAACACATATTGAAGCATAACTGTGACTACAGAAGCATGCAGGATTTCCTTCATTATATGGCATAATTTCATATGTTGCAGTTAGATAGGCACATCAAGCACAACACATATAATTTCTCCTGCCCAAAGTGAATTTATAACAGACATGTATTTCTACAGATGAATTGCATTTTGGCCATATGTTCCCAAACAAATGTAACCACAGGGAAATGTTTCATTACCTAGCAGCTATAAACAGTTATGTCTACTTAGCAGTTGGAAAGACCCCAAAAGTTCCTCACCAAGAGGATAAAGGGTCTTAAACATATGTCATATGCTGCCCGACTGAAAACACTCCAGCTCTATTCAGTCGCATACCGCCTACTCAGAGGTGATCTGTGCCTGACGTACAAGGCTATGTCCAATCCTGAATTAATGGACATGCTCCACCTCAGAAAATCCAAATCCATCAGAGCCATGAGAACAAGTGACTTAAACCTCAACACAGAAATAATAGAAACATCCAGGTGCAATTAACTCACAAACTCAGGAACCTCACATGGCCTTCCTGAAAACACTAGAGGGATAAATGTATCACCAAACACCATCATACTAGGTGACTAGCCCAAAAGTTCCTGGAATTCATAAACTCAAATGCCATGGAACAACTAGTCACCATCCCCACAAGAGTCACTGGTGAGATCAGATCACAAAGGTCCTCATCCCACCCCACCTGAAATAAAAGACCACAGTAAAGAACTTCGAGCCGACTTCACACTTCTAAAGACTAGTGTGGTACCAGCACCTGCAGGACTGCATGGATAAGGCAATCCCAAGCAAAACAAAGACTCTTTGTAAAAAGCAAGCGCCCACTCTGGTGGACCCCAGCCATAAACAAACTCTACAACAAAAGGAGGAAGCTACTACAAGATAGAGCAAATCACTATAAGTAAAACTAAGAGCTCTCATAAAATCATCCAAAGCAAATTTTGAGAGAAAAATAGCTAAAGACTCAAAAGACAATCATAAGGCCTAGATATGCTCAGAACTAGTTCAAAATGATGTGAAGATTACTGATCCTACAGACATTGCCAACATACTGGCTGACAGGTTCAGTGCAAACTTCCCCCCAAAAGGAGAGATATCTATACCACAGCATCCATGGGACCTGATGGGTGGTCCCACTTCACAAAGCGGTCTCCACACACCCTGGAAAATTACCGCCCATTAGCTTGACAAGCCTGTCCATACAGCCTACCTCGATCTCTGGGAGGCCTTTGATACAAATACCCTTTCGGGTATCATTGAAAGTCCTTCACTGGGCTTTTTTTGGCAGCATTTCTTTTCCAGTACAAGCAAACACAGGAGGTTATGGCTGACAAAGTTTGCGATATCCTTCAGAAGGTCTCACAGAAACGGATAACTGGTGCCAGAGCCTCTGACCCGACACTTGCAGCAGCTGGAGAGGCCACAAAGTTCGAACTCCAGCTCTATTCGGTAAACACAGCTTGCTCAGAGGTGACCTTAGATCCGGCATCACCCACAAAGGCGGAGACTTAAACCTCACACGGCTTATTAATAGGGCGTGCTGGAGAGTATATGGAGCAGCACTGCTGGCCTGAGCAGAAACACCTCGCTGGCCTTGTTCATAGGGTGGGTGGCGAAGCCAAACTACTAGCTATAGGCTTGTAAATGCCCTCGGGCAGATAGCCTAGTATGAACCTATGAACCTATGAACCTATAGGACGTGCTGGAGGGACAGATTCATAACCCAGAGGCTCCCTACACTCTGGAACAGAATCCCAGTCCATGTTAGGCAGAGCCCCTCACTGACTCTATTCAAGAGAAATCTCAACGAGTGGATGGGAGATCGTAGGTTTACCCCGGGGGTCATCTCTGTGTCACTACTAGACAGAGGCATAGTAAACTAAACCCTAAAAGGGCGTAGTAGTCTCATCCTAAGGGGTGGTGTAAGCCACATACACTCTGGCTAGGCTTATAAATGCCTTAGGGCAGATAGCCTAGTACGAACCTATGAACCTATGAACCTATGAACCTTATTGGAATATGACAGCAATGTCTAATAACAAGGCAACAGTACAATTTAATAGGATTAATAGAAGTGATAATTATATAATATATAAGAGATTTGAAGAAAGAGGAAATAGGATGCATATTTTACAGCTGAATTTAATTTACAAATTGTTGCAAGATGTTAAAGTGTGTTATTTACTAATCCTTTTTAATGAAAAGTTAAAATTTACCATTTAATATTTTTATTAAAAAGTGGAAGTCTATTTTGTTACCCAAATATATTTTTTGAATACAAAAGAGGAAATGTTTTTCACAACAAAGATACTTACCCCCTGCAGATATTGTTGTGTTTGCGAATACATATTGTAGCTTTAAGAAAATTAATGGTAATAGATTCAAGGTTAGTAACAAGCATTTTTGCACCGTAAATCAAATAATTTATGCCATTAAGTGTTTCTGTAACTTGTTTTATATAACACAAATGAAAAAACAATTTAAATTCAGGCTACCGGAATGAATGAGTGATATTAAAATAAGAAAACTGAAAATAATTTTCCCTACATTTTTATGTAAAAGTGTCAGTGCTCTCTTCTGGGTCTAAAAATAACTATCCAAAAAAGATCAATATTTCTAATAGAGGTGGTAAATGTATTAGATATAGTTTATTACACAAAGAAAGTGTTCTCAAGAAAGAGTAATGTTAAAGTACCCTGAATTTCATAAATATGGGATTTTAATAAAAGTTATAGTCACTTTTAAGTCATTCTGTTTTGTGACATTACACTTATCTGAGAAATAATGTGACTGACATAGATTAATCTATGTTATCACCGAACCCACAAACAACCTTAAATGGTACAGCAACATATTTGCCTTTGGGAATTATGACTGCATTTTATATGTAGTCCAATCTACTCAATTAAATTAGACAAATAAAAAAATAAAATAAAATATGATGAATTTAGCGCTGTTCTCAGGTAGAACCTCTTAAACTAGGATTGAACACAGGTGATTTACTTTCCTTTTGCTGCTCTGGTGTCCATGAGGCTACCAACTGCATACCAGGAGAAGAATGGAAGAAAAGATGATACTGAATGACATTGCTTTTGTTTTGCAATGCATTTAAACAATGTGTCAAATCGTTAGCAAATCATTCCTACTTCTGTCTCAAACTATGCTACTAGGTAGCTTTGCTGGCAGAATGTGAAAGGACATTGAACACAGTAATTGCAAAAAATGCAGCTAGCAATCTTATATAGGGGTTCAGTTCACAGCTGTGCTACTACCAATGGGGTTTGATAAGTGAACACAAAGCAAAGGGCCTGTGATGTGGAAGAGGAATACATGTGGGCTGTCCTAATACATGTTCATCTGTTTAATTACATTCAAATCACTGGAGCCTCTGCCCATTTCAACATGGCGTACAATCAAGAAGTACCATGACAGTACTATACTCACTAACAGATGACATACTAATGGATATCTGTTTACCCCTATACACCATATAATTGAAACCTTGTTCAATTGTTCAAATAGAAACATCCAAATAATTCACATAATGTGTAGTAACCTTATGTGTTAATTTTAAAAAAAGTGGTAGTATGATTTAAGTATTGCATAAAATCTTCCAACTGTTCAAGGCTACCTACCCAAAAAATATATACATCATCAAGGAATCGAGCATATAATGTCCAGAAATCGGAATAATTACTATTATGCACATATTTTTCTTCCCATACTATCAAAATAATATCTGCATATGTAGGGGAGCAACTAGCCCCCATAGCTACCCCAGTTTCCTGGCGAAAAAACTCTCCCTCAAAGAACATGAAATTGTTCTTAAGTATAAGCTCTGCTAACTCTAAACACAGTAGTATGTCATTTTCTGTAATCCCAGTTTTTTCATTTTCCAATTTCTACATTTTCCAATACATAGATCAGTTATACTAGTTCACATCCATTTTTTCAGGAAAAAAGGATAGTCAAGGGACAATTTGTTTGCATATGTCGGATGACATGCCTGGATAAGGACTATGAAAAAGAATGTGTTAAACTGGAAGGTATGTTTTTTGATCGATGATATCCCAGGGAACTTATTGCTAACATCAGGAAAGAAGTCACCCACGGTAGAAAAAATAAATATAGTCCAGTTTTGAGTCTAGGAGACAGCTTTAATAATAAGGCTATAACTGTTGACCATTCAGGTTATGGTAAAGCCTTTGTTACTGCCTTTAGTGTTAATGCATACCAGATAAAAAATATTGTGGAAAAAGAATGGAAAAAAATTTCCAAATTGACTGACCTTCCTAACTTGAAGGACAAACCTGTTAAGGTTGTTTTTAGGAGATGCCACAATATCGAAAGTTTGTTAGAACATGCTAACAATTGTCAAGTTTATTCCAATAGAAGGAAAGGTACCTTCAAATGTGGGGCATGTTCACAGTGCAATTATATATCACAAAAAGAACAGATTCTGGTCACTGCTAGGAATAAATTACTTAAAGCATCTACATATTCTAACTGCAATTCCCAGCGTCTTGTTTATTTGGTTACCTGTGGGGCTTGTGGAGGTTTTTATGTCGGTAATACTGAAAGACAATTAAAAAGAAGGATTTATGAACATGTCAGTGATATTAATAAGAAAAATAACAGTAATGCATTATACAGACATACACTGACATGTACTAGGGCAACATTTTCCTTTTTT